>NC_044931.1:905023-919377 GCF_003576645.1 Ipomoea triloba | reverse complement strand
AAGATAAACATCAACCACACAAGATATATGAACGGAGAAGATTTGCCATTCATTGCCTTGTAGTGGGACTCTTTTGATCTCGTTGAGAGTTATGTATATTAGTGAGGTTGTAGTTTTGATGTTTTGATTTTAGTGGGAGGTGTGGATAGTGATAAAACGGAGAAGAAGTTTCCCGATTGTCGTGTTCTCAAGGATGGAAAATTGGAATCGAATCAAGCGTGTAACATTTTTGATGTTAAGAGACATTAGTTACAAGATTCACTCTAAGCAAAAGAAGTCATGGTGAAGAGTTTGACAAAAGTAAAACAAAAGTAATCAATTAACGAAAGAAAGGAAATGAATGTCCTATCTAGGTCTCAAGTTTGATACTACTACAGGGTCTTCTAGGCAATGCAACTACATTTCTATCAAGGGAGCACACGACACCATCTCCGAGTGGCATCAAACTTTGGACTCCTTGTTCCTCAGTCAGATGGGGCATTTTAACAAACACTTGGTCAACCACTTCTCCCGGGCCTCGGCATTCCGGACCAAGGGTGTGGATGTGGCCAATTAGGACTCGTAAAGTTCCGATATCTCGCAACCTATTCATCCACTAACTTTACCTACTATCCTGGTCGTAAATAGAAGCAAATCAAGATAAACATCAACCACACAAGATATATGAACGGAGAAGATTTGCCATTCATTGCCTTGTAGTGGGACTCTTTTGATCTCCTTGAGAGTTATGTATATTAGTGAGGTTGTAGTTTTGATGTTTTGATTTTAGTGGGACGTGTGGATAGTGATAAAACGGAGAAGAAGTTCCCCGATTGTCGTGTTCTCAAGGATGGAAAATTGGAATCGAATCAAGCGTGTAACATTTTTGATGTTAAGAGACATTAGTTACAAGATTCACTCTAAGCAAAAGAAGTCATGGTGAAGAGTTTGACAAAAGTAAAACAAAAGTAATCAATTAACGAAAGAAAGGAAATGAATGTCCTATCTAGGTCTCAAGTTTGATACTACTACAGGGTCTTCTAGGCAATGCAACTACATTTCTATCAAGGGAGCACACGACACCATCTCCGAGTGGCACCAAACTTTGGACTCCTTGTTCCTCAGTCAGATGGGGCATTTTAACAAACACTTGGTCAACCACTTCTCCCGGGCCTCGGCATCACGGACCAAGGGTGTGGATGTGGCCAATTAGGACTCGTATAGTTCCGATATCTCGCAACCTATACATCCATTAAGTTTACATACTATCCTGGTCGTAAATAGAAGCAAATCAAGATAAACATCAACCACACAAGATATATGAACGGAGAAGATTTGCCATTCATTTCCTTGTAGTGGGACTCTTTTGATCTCCTTGAGAGTTATGTATATTAGTGAGGTTGTAGTTTTGATGTTTTGATTTTAGTGGGACGTGTGGATAGTGATAAAACGGAGAAGAAGTTCCCCGATTGTCGTGTTCTCAAGGATGGAAAATTGGAATCGAATCAAGCGTGTAACATTTTTGATGTTAAGAGACATTAGTTACAAGAATCACTCTAAGCAAAAGAAGTCATGGTGAAGAGTTTGACAAAAGTAAAACAAAAGTAATCAATTAACGAAAGAAAGGAAATGAATGCCTATCTAGGTCTCAAGTTTGATACTACTACAGGGTCTTCTAGGCAATGCAACTACATTTCTATCAAGGGAGCACACGACACCATCTCCGAGTGGCATCAAACTTTGGACTCCTTGTTCCTCAGTCAGATGGGGCATTTTAACAAACACTTGGTCAACCATTTCTCCCGGGCCTCGGCATCCCGGACCAAGGGTGTGGATGTGGCCAATTAGGACTCGTATAGTTCCGATATCTCGCAACCTATACATCCACTAACTTTACCTACTATCCTGGTCGTAAATAGAAGCAAATCAAGATAAACATCAACCACACAAGATATATGAACGGAGAAGATTTGCCATTCATTGCCTTGTAGTGGGACTCTTTTGATCTCCTTGAGAGTTATGTATATTAGTGAGGTTGTAGTTTTGATGTTTTGATTTTAGTGGGAGGTGTGGATGGTGATAAAACGGAGAAGAAGTTTCCCGATTGTCGTGTTCTCAGTGATAAAACGGAGAAGAAGTTTCCCGATTGTCGTGTTCTCAAGGATGAAACGGAGAAGAAGTTTCCCGATTGTCGTGTTCTCAAGGATGGAACGGAGAAGAAGTTTCCCGATTGTCGTGTTCTCAAGGATGGAAAATTGGAATCGAATCAAGCGTGTAACATTTTTGATGTTAAGAGACATTAGTTAGAAGATTCACTCTAAGCAAAAGAAGTCATGGTGAAGAGTTTGAAAGATTCACTCTAAGCAAAAGAAGTCATGGTGAAGAGTTTGACAGATTCACTCTAAGCAAAAGAAGTCATGGTGAAGAGTTTGACAAAAGTAAAACAAAAGTAATCAATTAACGAAAGAAAGGAAATGAATGTCCTATCTTGGTCTCAAGTTTGATACTACTACAGGGACTTCTAGGCAATGCAACTACATTTCTATCAAGGGAGCACACGACACCATCTCCGAGTGGCATTAAACTTTGGACTCCTTGTTCCTCAGTCAGATGGGGCATTTTAACAAACACTTGGTCAACCACTTCTCCCGGGCCTCGGCATCCCGGACCAAGGGTGTGGATGTGGCCAATTAGGACTCGTATAGTTCCGATATCTCGCAACCTATACATCCACTAACTTTACCTACTATCCTGGTCGTAAATAGAAGCAAATCAAGATAAACATCAACCACACAAGATATATGAACGGAGAAGATTTGCCATTCATTTCCTTGTAGTGGGATTCTTTTGATCTCCTTGAGAGTTATGTATATTAGTGAGGTTGTAGTTTTGATGTTTTGATTTTAGTGGGAGGTGTGGATAGTGATAAAACGGAGAAGAAGTTCCCCGATTGTCGTGTTCTCAAGGATGGAAAATTGGAATCGAATCAAGCGTGTAACATTTTTGATGTTAAGAGACATTAGTTACAAGATTCACTCTAAGCAAAAGAAGTCATGGTGAAGAGTTTGACAAAATTAAACAAAAGTAATCAATTAACGAAAGAAAGGAAATGAATGTCCTATCTAGGTCTCAAGTTTGATACTACTACAGGGTCTTCTAGGCAATGCAACTACATTTCTATCAAGGGAGCACACGACACCATCTCCGAGTGGCATCAAACTTTGGACTCCTTGTTCCTCAGTCAGATGGGGCATTTTAACAAACACTTGGTCAACCACTTCTCCCGGGCCTCGGCATCCCGGACCAAGGGTGTGGATGTGGCCAATTAGGACTCGTATAGTTCCGATATCTCGCAACCTATACATCCACTAACTTTACCTACTATCCTGGTCGTAAATAGAAGCAAATCAAGATAAACATCAACCACACAAGATATATGAACGGAGAAGATTTGCCATTCATTGCCTTGTAGTGGGACTCTTTTGATCTCCTTGAGAGTTATGTATATTAGTGAGGTTGTAGTTTTGATGTTTTGATTTTAGTGGGAGGTGTGGATAGTGATAAAACGGAGAAGAAGTTTCCCGATTGTCGTGTTCTCAAGGATGGAAAATTGGAATCGAATCAAGCGTGTAACATTTTTGATGTTAAGAGACATTAGTTACAAGATTCACTCTAAGCAAAAGAAGTCATGGTGAAGAGTTTGACAAAAGTAAAACAAAAGTAATCAATTAACGAAAGAAAGGAAATGAATGTCCTATCTAGGTCTCAAGTTTGATACTACTACAGGGTCTTCTAGGCAATGCAACTACATTTCTATCAAGGGAGCACACGACACCATCTCCGAGTGGCATCAAACTTTGGACTCCTTGTTCCTCAGTCAGATGGGGCATTTTAACAAACACTTGGTCAACCACTTCTCCCGGGCCTCGGCATCCCGGACCAAGGGTGTGGATGTGGCCAATTAGGACTCGTATAGTTCCGATATCTCGCAACCTATACATCCACTAACTTTACCTACTATCCTGGTCGTAAATAGAAGCAAATCAAGATAAACATCAACCACACAAGATATATGAACGGAGAAGATTTGCCATTCATTGCCTTGTAGTGGGACTCTTTTGATCTCCTTGAGAGTTATGTATATTAGTGAGGTTGTAGTTTTGATGTTTTGATTTTAGTGGGAGGTGTGGATAGTGATAAAACGGAGAAGAAGTTCCCCGATTGTCGTGTTCTCAAGGATGGAAAATTGGAATCGAATCAAGCGTGTAACATTTTTGATGTTAAGAGACATTAGTTACAAGATTCACTCTAAGCAAAAGAAGTCATGGTGAAGAGTTTGACAAAAGTAAAACAAAAGTAATCAATTAACGAAAGAAAGGAAATGAATGTCCTATCTAGGTCTCAAGTTTGATACTACTACAGGGTCTTCTAGGCAATGCAACTACATTTCTATCAAGGGAGCACACGACACCATCTCCGAGTGGCATCAAACTTTGGACTCCTTGTTCCTCAGTCAGATGGGGCATTTTAACAAACACTTGGTCAACCACTTCTCCCGGGCCTCGGCATCCCGGACCAAGGGTGTGGATGTGGCCAATTAGGACTCGTATAGTTCCGATATCTCGCAACCTATACATCCACTAACTTTACCTACTATCCTGGTCGTAAATAGAAGCAAATCAAGATAAACATCAACCACACAAGATATATGAACGGAGAAGATTTGCCATTCATTGCCTTGTAGTGGGACTCTTTTGATCTCCTTGAGAGTTATGTATATTAGTGAGGTTGTAGTTTTGATGTTTTGATTTTAGTGGGAGGTGTGGATAGTGATAAAACGGAGAAGAAGTTCCCCGATTGTCGTGTTCTCAAGGATGGAAAATTGGAATCGAATCAAGCGTGTAACATTTTTGATGTTAAGAGACATTAGTTACAAGATTCACTCTAAGCAAAAGAAGTCATGGTGAAGAGTTTGACAAAAGTAAAACAAAAGTAATCAATTAACGAAAGAAAGGAAATGAATGTCCTATCTAGGTCTCAAGTTTGATACTACTACAGGGTCTTCTAGGCAATGCAACTACATTTCTATCAAGGGAGCACACGACACCATCTCCGAGTGGCATCAAACTTTGGACTCCTTGTTCCTCAGTCAGATGGGGCATTTTAACAAACACTTGGTCAACCACTTCTCCCGGGCCTCGGCATCCCGGACCAAGGGTGTGGATGTGGCCAATTAGGACTCGTATAGTTCCGATATCTCGCAACCTATACATCCACTAACTTTACCTACTATCCTGGTCGTAAATAGAAGCAAATCAAGATAAACATCAACCACACAAGATATATGAACGGAGAAGATTTGCCATTCATTGCCTTGTAGTGGGACTCTTTTGATCTCCTTGAGAGTTATGTATATTAGTGAGGTTGTAGTTTTGATGTTTTGATTTTAGTGGGAGGTGTGGATAGTGATAAAACGGAGAAGAAGTTTCCCGATTGTCGTGTTCTCAAGGATGGAAAATTGGAATCGAATCAAGCGTGTAACATTTTTGATGTTAAGAGACATTAGTTACAAGATTCACTCTAAGCAAAAGAAGTCATGGTGAAGAGTTTGACAAAAGTAAAACAAAAGTAATCAATTAACGAAAGAAAGGAAATGAATGTCCTATCTAGGTCTCAAGTTTGATACTACTACAGGGTCTTCTAGGCAATGCAACTACATTTCTATCAAGGGAGCACACGACACCATCTCCGAGTGGCATCAAACTTTGGACTCCTTGTTCCTCAGTCAGATGGGGCATTTTAACAAACACTTGGTCAACCACTTCTCCCGGGCCTCGGCATCCCGGACCAAGGGTGTGGATGTGGCCAATTAGGACTCGTATAGTTCCGATATCTCGCAACCTATACATCCACTAACTTTACCTACTATCCTGGTCGTAAATAGAAGCAAATCAAGATAAACATCAACCACACAAGATATATGAACGGAGAAGATTTGCCATTCATTGCCTTGTAGTGGGACTCTTTTGATCTCCTTGAGAGTTATGTATATTAGTGAGGTTGTAGTTTTGATGTTTTGATTTTAGTGGGAGGTGTGGATAGTGATAAAACGGAGAAGAAGTTCCCCGATTGTCGTGTTCTCAAGGATGGAAAATTGGAATCGAATCAAGCGTGTAACATTTTTGATGTTAAGAGACATTAGTTACAAGATTCACTCTAAGCAAAAGAAGTCATGGTGAAGAGTTTGACAAAAGTAAAACAAAAGTAATCAATTAACGAAAGAAAGGAAATGAATGTCCTATCTAGGTCTCAAGTTTGATACTACTACAGGGTCTTCTAGGCAATGCAACTACATTTCTATCAAGGGAGCACACGACACCATCTCCGAGTGGCATCAAACTTTGGACTCCTTGTTCCTCAGTCAGATGGGGCATTTTAACAAACACTTGGTCAACCACTTCTCCCGGGCCTCGGCATCCCGGACCAAGGGTGTGGATGTGGCCAATTAGGACTCGTATAGTTCCGATATCTCGCAACCTATACATCCACTAACTTTACCTACTATCCTGGTCGTAAATAGAAGCAAATCAAGATAAACATCAACCACACAAGATATATGAACGGAGAAGATTTGCCATTCATTGCCTTGTAGTGGGACTCTTTTGATCTCCTTGAGAGTTATGTATATTAGTGAGGTTGTAGTTTTGATGTTTTGATTTTAGTGGGAGGTGTGGATAGTGATAAAACGGAGAAGAAGTTTCCCGATTGTCGTGTTCTCAAGGATGGAAAATTGGAATCGAATCAAGCGTGTAACATTTTTGATGTTAAGAGACATTAGTTACAAGATTCACTCTAAGCAAAAGAAGTCATGGTGAAGAGTTTGACAAAAGTAAAACAAAAGTAATCAATTAACGAAAGAAAGGAAATGAATGTCCTATCTAGGTCTCAAGTTTGATACTACTACAGGGTCTTCTAGGCAATGCAACTACATTTCTATCAAGGGAGCACACGACACCATCTCCGAGTGGCATCAAACTTTGGACTCCTTGTTCCTCAGTCAGATGGGGCATTTTAACAAACACTTGGTCAACCACTTCTCCCGGGCCTCGGCATCCCGGACCAAGGGTGTGGATGTGGCCAATTAGGACTCGTATAGTTCCGATATCTCGCAACCTATACATCCACTAACTTTACCTACTATCCTGGTCGTAAATAGAAGCAAATCAAGATAAACATCAACCACACAAGATATATGAACGGAGAAGATTTGCCATTCATTGCCTTGTAGTGGGACTCTTTTGATCTCCTTGAGAGTTATGTATATTAGTGAGGTTGTAGTTTTGATGTTTTGATTTTAGTGGGAGGTGTGGATAGTGATAAAACGGAGAAGAAGTTCCCCGATTGTCGTGTTCTCAAGGATGGAAAATTGGAATCGAATCAAGCGTGTAACATTTTTGATGTTAAGAGACATTAGTTACAAGATTCACTCTAAGCAAAAGAAGTCATGGTGAAGAGTTTGACAAAAGTAAAACAAAAGTAATCAATTAACGAAAGAAAGGAAATGAATGTCCTATCTAGGTCTCAAGTTTGATACTACTACAGGGTCTTCTAGGCAATGCAACTACATTTCTATCAAGGGAGCACACGACACCATCTCCGAGTGGCATCAAACTTTGGACTCCTTGTTCCTCAGTCAGATGGGGCATTTTAACAAACACTTGGTCAACCACTTCTCCCGGGCCTCGGCATCCCGGACCAAGGGTGTGGATGTGGCCAATTAGGACTCGTATAGTTCCGATATCTCGCAACCTATACATCCACTAACTTTACCTACTATCCTGGTCGTAAATAGAAGCAAATCAAGATAAACATCAACCACACAAGATATATGAACGGAGAAGATTTGCCATTCATTGCCTTGTAGTGGGACTCTTTTGATCTCCTTGAGAGTTATGTATATTAGTGAGGTTGTAGTTTTGATGTTTTGATTTTAGTGGGAGGTGTGGATAGTGATAAAACGGAGAAGAAGTTTCCCGATTGTCGTGTTCTCAAGGATGGAAAATTGGAATCGAATCAAGCGTGTAACATTTTTGATGTTAAGAGACATTAGTTACAAGATTCACTCTAAGCAAAAGAAGTCATGGTGAAGAGTTTGACAAAAGTAAAACAAAAGTAATCAATTAACGAAAGAAAGGAAATGAATGTCCTATCTAGGTCTCAAGTTTGATACTACTACAGGGTCTTCTAGGCAATGCAACTACATTTCTATCAAGGGAGCACACGACACCATCTCCGAGTGGCATCAAACTTTGGACTCCTTGTTCCTCAGTCAGATGGGGCATTTTAACAAACACTTGGTCAACCACTTCTCCCGGGCCTCGGCATCCCGGACCAAGGGTGTGGATGTGGCCAATTAGGACTCGTATAGTTCCGATATCTCGCAACCTATACATCCACTAACTTTACCTACTATCCTGGTCGTAAATAGAAGCAAATCAAGATAAACATCAACCACACAAGATATATGAACGGAGAAGATTTGCCATTCATTGCCTTGTAGTGGGACTCTTTTGATCTCCTTGAGAGTTATGTATATTAGTGAGGTTGTAGTTTTGATGTTTTGATTTTAGTGGGAGGTGTGGATAGTGATAAAACGGAGAAGAAGTTTCCCGATTGTCGTGTTCTCAAGGATGGAAAATTGGAATCGAATCAAGCGTGTAACATTTTTGATGTTAAGAGACATTAGTTACAAGATTCACTCTAAGCAAAAGAAGTCATGGTGAAGAGTTTGACAAAAGTAAAACAAAAGTAATCAATTAACGAAAGAAAGGAAATGAATGTCCTATCTAGGTCTCAAGTTTGATACTACTACAGGGTCTTCTAGGCAATGCAACTACATTTCTATCAAGGGAGCACACGACACCATCTCCGAGTGGCATCAAACTTTGGACTCCTTGTTCCTCAGTCAGATGGGGCATTTTAACAAACACTTGGTCAACCACTTCTCCCGGGCCTCGGCATCCCGGACCAAGGGTGTGGATGTGGCCAATTAGGACTCGTATAGTTCCGATATCTCGCAACCTATACATCCACTAACTTTACCTACTATCCTGGTCGTAAATAGAAGCAAATCAGGATAAACATAAACCACACAAGATATATGCACGGAGAAGATTTGCCATTCATTGCCTTGTAGTGGGACTCTTTTGATCTCCTTGAGAGTTATGTATATTAGTGAGGTTGTAGTTTTGATGTTTTGATTTTAGTGGGAGGTGTGGATAGTGATAAAACGGAGAAGAAGTTTCCCGATTGTCGTGTTCTCAAGGATGGAAAATTGGAATCGAATCAAGCGTGTAACATTTTTGATGTTAAGAGACATTAGTTACAAGATTCACTCTAAGCAAAAGAAGTCATGGTGAAGAGTTTGACAAAAGTAAAACAAAAGTAATCAATTAACGAAAGAAAGGAAATGAATGTCCTATCTAGGTCTCAAGTTTGATACTACTACAGGGTCTTCTAGGCAATGCAACTACATTTCTATCAAGGGAGCACACGACACCATCTCCGAGTGGCATCAAACTTTGGACTCCTTGTTCCTCAGTCAGATGGGGCATTTTAACAAACACTTGGTCAACCACTTCTCCCGGGCCTCGGCATCCCGGACCAAGGGTGTGGATGTGGCCAATTAGGACTCGTATAGTTCCGATATCTCGCAACCTATACATCCACTAACTTTACCTACTATCCTGGTCGTAAATAGAAGCAAATCAAGATAAACATCAACCACACAAGATATATGAACGGAGAAGATTTGCTATTCATTGCCTTGTAGTGGGACTCTTTTGATCTCCTTGAGAGTTATGTATATTAGTGATGCCATTGTTTTGATGTTTTGATTTTAGTGGGAGGTGTGGATAGTGATAAAACGGAGAAGAAGTTTCCCGATTGTCGTGTTCTCAAGGATGGAAAATTGGAATCGAATCAAGCGTGTAACATTTTTTATGTTAAGAGACATTAGTTACAAGATTCACTCTAAGCAAAAGAAGTCATGGTGAAGAGTTTGACAAAAGTAAAACAAAAGTAATCAATTAACGAAAGAAAGGAAATGAATGTCCTATCTAGGTCTCAAGTTTGATACTACTACAGGGTCTTCTAGGCAATGCAACTACATTTCTATCAAGGGAGCACACGACACCATCTCCGAGTGGCATTAAACTTTGGACTCCTTGTTCCTTAGTCAGATGGGACATTTTAACAAACACTTTGTCAACCATTTCTCCCGGGCCTCGGCATCACGGACCAAGGGTGTGGATATGGCCAATTAGGACTCGTATAGTTCCGATATCTCGCAACCTATACATCCACTAACTTTACCTACTATCCTGGTCGTAAATAGAAGCAAATCAAGATAAACATCAACCACACAAGATATATGAACGGAGAAGATTTGCCATTCATTGCCTTGTAGTGGGACTCTTTTGATCTCCTTGAGAGTTATGTATATTAGTGAGGTTGTAGTTTTGATGTTTTGATTTTAGTGGGACGTGTGGATAGTGATAAAACGGAGAAGAAGTTCCCCGATTGTCGTGTTCTCAAGGATGGAAAATTGGAATCGAATCAAGCGTGTAACATTTTTGATGTTAAGAGACATTAGTTACAAGATTCACTCTAAGCAAAAGAAGTCATGGTGAAGAGTTTGACAAAAGTAAAACAAAAGTAATCAATTAACGAAAGAAAGGAAATGAATGTCCTATCTAGGTCTCAAGTTTGATACTACTACAGGGTCTTCTAGGCAATGCAACTACATTTCTATCAAGGGAGCACACGACACCATCTCCGAGTGGCATCAAACTTTGGACTCCTTGTTCCTCAGTCGGATGGGGCATTTTAACAAACACTTGGTCAACCACTTCTCCCGGGCCTCGGCATCCCGGACCAACGGTGTGGATGTGGATGATTAGGACTCGTATAGATCCGATATATCGCAAACTATACGTCCCCTACCTTTAACACCTATCCTGGTCGTAAATAGAAGCAAATCAAGATAAACATCAACCACACAAGATATTTGAACGGAGAAGATTTGCCATTCATTGCCTTGTAGTGTGAGTCTTTTGATCTCCTTGAGAGTTATGTATATTAGTGAGGTTGTAGTTTTGATGTTTTGGTTTTAGTGAAAGGTGTGGATAATGATAAAACGAAGAAGAAGTTCCCCGAGTGTCATGTTCTCAAGGATGGAAAATTGAAATCAAATCAAGCGTGTGACATTTATAATGTTAAAACACAGGAGTTACAATTTCACTCAAAGCAAAAGAAATCATGGAGAAGAGGTTTGACAAAAGTAAAACAAAAGTAATCAATTAAAGAAAGAAAGGAAATGAATGTCCTATCTAGGTCTCATGTTTGATACTACTATAGGGTGTTCTAGGCAATGCAATTAGGTTTCTATCAAGGGAGCCTACAACACCATCTTCAAGAGGCGTCAAACTTCGGACTCCTTGATCCTCAGTCGGATGGGGCATTTTAACAAACACTTGGCCACAACTTCTCCCGGGCCTCGGCATCCCGGACCAAGGGTGTGGATGTGGCCAATTAGGACTCGTATAGTTCCGATATCTCGCAACCTATACATCCACTAACTTTACCTACTATCCTGGTCGTAAATAGAAGCAAATCAAGATAAACATCAACCACACAAGATATATGAACGGAGAAGATTTGCCATTCATTGCCTTGTAGTGGGACTCTTTTGATCTCCTTGAGAGTTATGTATATTAGTGAGGTTGTAGTTTTGATGTTTTGATTTTAGTGGGACGTGTGGATAGTGATAAAACGGAGAAGAAGTTCCCCGATTGTCGTGTTCTCAAGGATGGAAAATTGGAATCGAATCAAGCGTGTAACATTTTTGATGTTAAGAGACATTAGTTACAAGATTCACTCTAAGCAAAAGAAGTCATGGTGAAGAGTTTGAATAAAGTAAAACAAAAGTAATCAATTAACGAAAGAAAGGAAATGAATGTCCTATCTAGGTCTCAAGTTTGATACTACTACAGGGTCTTCTAGGCAATGCAACTACATTTCTATCAAGGGAGCACACGACACCATCTCCGAGTGGCATTAAACTTTGGACTCCTTGTTCCTCAGTCAGATGGGGCATTTTAACAAACACTTTGTCAACCACTTCTCCCGGGCCCCGGCATCCCGGACCAACTGTGTGGATGTGGATGATTAGGACTCGTATAGATCCGATATATCGCAAACTATACGTCCCCTACCTTTAACACCTATCCTGGTCGTAAATAGAAGCAAATCAATATAAACATCAACCACACAAGATATTTGAACGGAGAAGATTTGCCATTCATTGCCTTGTAGTGTGAGTCTTTTGACCTCCTTGAGAGTTATGTATATTAGTGAGGTTGTAGTTTTGATGTTTTGATTTTAGTGGGAGGTGTGGATAGTGATAAAACGGAGAAGAAGTTCCCCGATTGTCGTGTTCTCAAGGATGGAAAATTGGAATCGAATCAAGCGTGTAACATTTTTGATGTTAAGAGACATTAGTTACAAGATTCACTCTAAGCAAAAGAAGTCATGGTGAAGAGTTTGACAAAAGTAAAACAAAAGTAATCAATTAACGAAAGAAAGGAAATGAATGTCCTATCTAGGTCTCAAGTTTGATACTACTACAGGGTCTTCTAGGCAATGCAACTACATTTCTATCAAGGGAGCACACGACACCATCTCCGAGTGGCATCAAACTTTGGACTCCTTGTTCCTCAGTCAGATGGGGCATTTTAACAAACACTTGGTCAACCACTTCTCCCGGGCCTCGGCATCCCGGACCAAGGGTGTGGATGTGGCCAATTAGGACTCGTATAGTTCCGATATCTCGCAACCTATACATCCACTAACTTTACCTACTATCCTGGTCGTAAATAGAAGCAAATCAAGATAAACATCAACCACACAAGATATATGAACGGAGAAGATATTCCATTCATTGCCTTGTAGAGGGACTCTTTTGATCTCCTTGAGAGTTATGTATATTAGTGAGGTTGTAGTTTTGATGTTTTGATTTTAGTGAAAGGTGTGGATAATGATAAAACGAAGAAGAAGTTCCCCGAGTGTCATGTTCTCAAGGATGGAAAATTGAAATCAAATCAAGCGTGTGACATTTTTGATGTTAAGAGACATTAGTTACAAAATTCACTCTAAGCAAAAGAAGTCAAGGTGAAGAGTTTGACAAAAGTTAAACAAAAGTAATCAATTAACGAAAGAAAGGAAATGAATGTCCTATCTAGATCTCAAGTTTGATACTACTACAGGGTCTTCTAGGCAATGCAACTACATTTCTATCAAGAGAGCACACGACACCATCTCCGAGTGGCATCAAACTTTGGACTCCTTGTTCCTCAGTCAGATGGGGCATTTTAACAAACACTTGGTCAACCACTTCTCCCGGGCCTCGGCATCCCGGACCAAGGGTGTGGATGTGGCCAATTAGGACTCGTATAGTTCCGATATCTCGCAACCTATACATCCACTAACTTTACCTACTATCCTGGTCGTAAATAGAAGCAAATCAAGATAAACATCAACCACACAAGATATATGAACGGAGAAGATTTGCCATTCATTGCCTTGTAGTGGGACTCTTTTGATCTCCTTGAGAGTTATGTATATTAGTGAGGTTGTAGTTTTGATGTTTTGATTTTAGTGGGAGGTGTGGATAGTGATAAAACGGAGAAGAAGTTCCCCGATTGTCGTGTTCTCAAGGATGGAAAATTGGAACCGAATCAAGCGTGTAACATTTTTGATGTTAAGAGACATTAGTTACAAAATTCACTCTAAGCAAAACAAGTCAAGGTGAAGAGTTTGACAGAAGTTAAACAAAAGTAATCAATTAACGAAAGAATGGAAATGAATGTCCTATCTAGGTTTCAAGTTTGATACTACTACAGGGTCTTCTAGGCAATGCAACTACATTTCTATCAAGGGAGCACACGACACCATCTCTGAGTGGCATCAAACTTTGGACTCCTTGTTCCTCAGTCAGATGGGGCATTTTAACAAACACTTGGTCAACCACTTCTCCCGGGCCTCGGCATTCCGGACCAAGGGTGTGGACTCGTATAGTTCCGATATCTCGCAACCTATACATCCACTAACTTTACCTACTATCCTGGTCGTAAATAGAAGCAAATCAAGATAAACATCAACCACACAAGATATATGAACGGAGAAGATTTGCCATTCATTGCCTTGTAGAGGGACTCTTTTGATCTCCTTGAGAGTTATGTATATTAGTGAGGTTGTAGTTTTGATGTTTTGATTTTAGTGGGAGGTGTGGATAGTGATAAAACGGAGAAGAAGTT
>NC_044931.1:899601-903370 GCF_003576645.1 Ipomoea triloba | reverse complement strand
AAAAAGGGAATGAAAGGCTTAATGGTTCAAGATTCAAAAACAACGTAGGTTAAGAATAGAATCAAGGGTTATCAAGGTTACGACTTAGGAAATAAGGTCGCCACCTTGCACAGAATTATTTTCAAGAAGCAAACAAGAACAACGTTTGAGAAAATGGGAATGATTGCTTAATGTCAAGTTCCTTAATAAAAGAGAAGGAACGAACAGAACTTGGCTTCGAGAACAGATAAGCACAAGATTGAAAACATAGGAAGAGTCTTCCAACGATAGGGTATTTGGCTTATTCAAGGAAAAGAAAGAAATTAGATTCCAAAAGGGATTAGGAATAAGGTCTCGAAAGACAGAAACGGTTTGTCAATGATAAGGTATTCAGCTCTTCAAGGTAAGAAAGAAATTCAATCTTGAAAGGAGATAAGAACGAGATTTAAAATAAACTGAAAGGTTGTCTGAACGAAGGGATGAACAATCTTCCAAGGGAATGAGAGAAATTCGGTTTCAAGGATGATAGCAATGAGATCTGGGAAGATATGAAGGATTCTTTAACGATAGGGTATGCACTTTCTCAAGGGAAAAGAGGAATTCGGTTCCAAGCGAAAATGAGAAGGAGATTTAGAATAGGTAGAAGGGGTGTTTCGGCAAGAAGGCATTTAGAGTTTCAAGAAACAAAGAGAATTTAGTTTCCAAGAATAGATAGGGATACTGATTAGAATAAAGAGAAGGGATTTCCTAATGGAAGGGATACTGATTAGAATAAAGAGAAGGGATTTCCTAATGGAAGGGTAATTGGGGTTTCAAGGAATTAAGAGAAATTCGGCTTTAAGAAGGTCAAGGAGTCTCTCAACTCTAAACGATTTCCTCGGCTCGCTGATTTGACCATGATACTCTGACCGATTGACGGATCTTGACCTTGCTTCCTACGCAANCTGAGGAAGCTTCATGAAAAGGTAGGTTCAACTAGGGAGGTATCGCCTGATCTTGAAAGGAGATTCGCCTATGATTACTGGTGATCTTGAAAACCGGGTTTACTTTCTTGTACTTTGAAACATCGAGGTCCTAAGGCCGACGTAACGCGTGCATCTTCTTTAGCATTAAGAATTCTTGCTCCTTTTGATCGTTCAGGGTTCTACGAGAAGTCCTTTATTTATTCGATTGGCAATCTTCGTCGTAAGATGGTTCGGTCAAGTGTTGGTGTTCTTCTTGCGATTCTTGCAGGTCAATAGCACGAACACATATCAACCCATTTTTCCACTCTTCATTGGTTCTTCTTGTTGGTCATCCGAAGTAGTGGAACGCAGCTCTCAACTTTAATCTTTGCGTTTAACACGATCAAGGGCGCCTTTGCTTACTTGCTCGGTAGATTAAGTCTTCTACGGAACTTCATTAGCACTACGGTCCAACTCCACTTAGGAAAATTCGGGGATTGAGCCAGCCTTTAGATTCCCTTCGGTTGGTCTTGATCTTTGGACATTTCGGTTTTCTACTAGCTTGCTTAGCTACTCCTTAACTCTTTCTTGCCACCGAGGTTCCTTCCTTAAGCTCTTGCACAAGGAGTTACTCCCAAGGTGCACCGAATAGGTTGCACGGGGTTTTTATTTCGCGATTCACTTCTTAGTTCCTTTACGCTTCATGAGATCGGACAACTTGATAATCACGTTTCTTTTCATCTTCGGGGTCTTGAGCGTCCACGCTTCCTTTTCTACTTGACTTAGTCCTCTTTGCTTTGAAGGTTGCAACTTCTAACTTGTTCCTTCATAGCCGCTTCAGGGGTAGGTAGGACTACCTTAAGGTTCGCGAATCACGACCTCGAGTTATAATTCTTCATGCAACGTTAACTCCGAGTTTAGCTCGCACGAGGTTCTTCATTGCTGATCCGGAAGCTTCTACTTGGCGTGCTTTAANCAATTTAAAACTTAAGGGGCGTCATGCCACATCTAGGTATAACACAGCCTAGATGCACAGGCTAATCATAAAACGGACTAAGCTGTCATAGATATAAATCAAGATAAAATTCTCAAAACATAATCCACAATCATCGAAAGTACTCAAACCACTAATCCAGAGTATACTAATAATATCTCAAGGCACACAGGCCAAAACCAAAGTCTAAACAAAGTAAACTAAGGCTAAACATCCTCATAAGGAAAGCTCTAGCGCGCTCTCGCATAACTACTCCATACCTGGAAAACACACAAAGAACCATTAGCAAAAGAATGCTAAGCAACCACCATTCACACCCGCAAGGAGATATAGATATACATAAGCTTGTAAATAGGTTTACACACCCATATAGAATATAAACACCAACGAACTGTTCAGTAGTTGAAAACGATACTCAACAATAATAAGCTGAACGAATCACAAACCAAGACTCAGTCAAACAAAGCCAATAGCCAACAACAAAACATAATGCAATAACGAACCATAACCGAGATCCATAAGGTATCGACCGAATTAGCATAAAGAGCTCATAAAACGGACCAAGAAGGAACCCCAACTCCAACCTCCAAACCAAGTCAACCCAACCACCAAACCAAGTCAAACCACATAGTCAGAAGTCAGGAGTCAAGAGTCAATCCCGGAAAAACCGGTACACAGGGGTGACCAACCCAAAGTCAGTGGTCAAGAGCCAAACCCGGAAAACCGGTACACAGGGGTGATGAGCCCAATCACAGGGACCGAAGTCCAATCACAGGGACCGAAGTCCAATCACAGGGACCGACAGTCCAATCACAGGGACCGAAGTCCAATCACAGGGGTAATCAACCCAATCACAGGGACCGAAGTCCAAAGTCAGAAGTCAATAGTAGCACAGTCAATAGTAGCACAGTCAATAGTAGCACAGTTAATAGTAGCCAACAACCACCAACAACCTCAACCAAACCACCACCAACATCACTCAAAGCAACCAAAACAAAGTGTTCATCTCAAATATGAACACAAACCAACTCCCAGATAATGAATCAAAGGATCAATAGATCAAGAATACCAAAAATAGAAACCAAAGACATGAATCAATACTCCAAGCTAAGGTATAAAATACCCAATAAATGACATGAATAAATACTCCAAAGACATGGTAAAATACCCAACAAAACAATCCAACAATAATCAGAAACAAAGGAGAATAACAGACAACAACAACAGAGAAACCGTTCACTGGAAATCAACTCCCAGTGAACTTGCGGAACACTCTCACGGATCACTGCCTTCCGCCAGTCTCCTCCGCGAGAAGGAGACGGCCTCCCTCGGCGGACCACCCTCCTCCGCCCAAGCCAACCGTCGCCACCTTGCGGATCGCCCTCGCGGGTTACATTGTGCCGTTCAGGTCTTCCGCAAGGCCAACCCAAATCCCTTCCAGAGACAGTTCAACCCAGATCAACAAATCCCACTTCCAGAATACAAAATCAGACCAAATACACTCACATTTCATCCCACTTAGAGTCCAAAAATAGGGAAATCCATAACATCATTGATCATACAACACAAGACAAATGATCAAGATGAAAACCAACAAAATACATCCAAGAAATAGGCCAAATAACAAGAAATTTCAGGATTTCCAACACCAAGATCATTATATATAGAATAGGTGAATAAAATAGATTTGATGGACATGGATGGTTACCTCAAAGAGCTTTTCCTATTCCAACAAGCCTTTTGCTAGCTCACAAAGCCCCACCTTCACCTTGATCATCTTTTTCCCAAAGAACCCCAAAAGAACACTTATAAGATTATGTAAAAAGACTATCTAAAACACAAAATGCAAGAT
>NC_044931.1:887891-896110 GCF_003576645.1 Ipomoea triloba | reverse complement strand
GAATCACGACCTCGAGTTATAATTCTTCATGCAACGTTAACTCCGAGTTTAGCTCGCACGAGGTTCTTCATTGCTGATCCGGAAGCTTCTACTTGGCGTGCTTTAACTCTTCCTTGACGCGCCAGCACCCGCTATTGTCGTTCCCTCAATGCCGAGGGTCTTCGAGTCTTCAGTCTTCAAGCTCCTATCGCGTTCTTCGTCTTGTGTTGAACTTCAGTTGTACGAACTTGTTCTTCAACTCTTGAGTTTGACGAAGATCTTGCAGACGATGCTTCACGCGCGAATATGTCATTCCTGGAGAACGTAGATTGCTGCCGTTGACCCCAAGCCGCGAGCAGATTAGTCTTCTTTGACGAGCCGCCCCTCTTCTGGTTGCTCAAACGCATACGGGGATATCCATCGTTTCTTATCCACCGACTACTTATTTCTATTCTAAGGCAGGCTTCTAGGCAAACTAAAACGAAGCAACTTAACTAAAAACGATTAAAACTTACCCGAGAAGACGAGCCGCAAGCTGCAAACAACAAGGTTAAACAAGCACAAACAATATAAACAACAAGGCGTGTCCTCACCGCGATTCCTAGAATTCACACATCCTAGGATTCTCAAACTCCCAACCCAGAAAACCGGTACACAGGGGTGACCAACCCAAAGTCAGTGGTCAAGAGCCAAACCCGGAAAACCGGTACACAGGGGTGATGAGCCCAATCACAGGGACCGAAGTCCAATCACAGGGACCGAAGTCCAATCACAGGGACCGACAGTCCAATCACAGGGACCGAAGTCCAATCACAGGGGTAATCAACCCAATCACAGGGACCGAAGTCCAAAGTCAGAAGTCAATAGTAGCACAGTCAATAGTAGCACAGTCAATAGTAGCCAACAACCACCAACAACCTCAACCAAACCACCATCACAACCTCATACTCCAACATCACTCAAAGCAACCAAAACAAAGTGTTCATCTCAAATAAGAACACAAACCAACTCCCAGATAATGAATCAAAGGATCAATAGATCAAGAATACCAAAAATGGAAACCAAAGACATGAATCAATACTCCAAGCTAAGGTATAAAATACCCAATAAATGACATGAATAAATACTCCAAAGACATGGTAAAATACCCAACAAAACAATCCAACAATAATCAGAGACAAAGGAGAATAACAGACAACAACAACAGAGAAACCGTTCACTAGAAATCAACTCCCAGTGAACTTGCGGAACACTCTCACGGATCACTGCCTTCCGCGAGTCTCCTCCGCGAGAAGGAGACGGCCTCCCTCGGCGGACCACCCTCCTCCGCCCAAGCCAACCGTCGCCACCTTGCGGATCGCCCTCGCGGGTTACATTGTGCCGTTCAGGTCTTCCGCAAGGCCAACCCAAATCCCTTCCAGAGACAGTTCAACCCAGATCAACAAATCCCACTTCCAGAATACAAAATCAGACCAAATACACTCACATTTCATCCCACTTAGAGTCCAAAAATAGGGAAATCCATAACATCATTGATCATACAACACAAGACAAATGATCAAGATGAAAACCAACAAAATACATCCAAGAAATAGGGCTAAACAACAAGAATTTCAGGATTTCCAACACCAAGATCATTATATATAGAATAGGTGAATAAAAATAGATTTGATGGACATGGATGGTTACCTTTGAAGCGTATTTAATCCCAAAAGCGTACTAACTTTACTCGTAAGCTAGGTCCAAAGCAACACCAAACTCAAAGCTCGGTTCATAACCACGAACCTGAAGATTAATATAACCTAATACCATTACTATGACTATAAATAACGATATTGATATTCCTAATCGGTTCATTATAACCTATAGTCCATGCTCAAGGCTAATATAATATGACCATGTGAATTATACTTAATCTAATCACTAACTAATACTAAAACAAGGATATGATCAATACTAGTCTAAACTCAAGCTAAGATATAATATTATAACTACACTAAACTAAAAGCTTAACATTAAACCAAAATGTTACCTTAAACTGTCTAGCCTCGGATTCGAACTCACTACCTTCGGCTCACACGCAAGCACCATACCGTCACGCTATTCCATCTCTTCTGTTACGCTACGAGACTACAGAACCAAGCCTCCTTCCTTGCACCTACGGTTAACATGAGCGGAGAAGAGAGCCCGTTGCTGTTGTTCCGTTCGTTGGACGGCTCTGTTTCACGGAGCTTCTAGCACCGCCACCGGCTACCGCCAAGACCACCATGGATCAGTTGCCGTCGCCATTGCCGAGAATAGGGGAGGCACCGGTTGCTCTGCTTAGTTGGTTCACGTCGACGGGGAGACGTTGCTGAACTCCGCTGCTGCCGCCGCTCAACACGGTCGAGAAGACGGGGGAGACCGCAAGCTACCGCTGGAGTCCGTCTATAACGTCGCTGTTGGAGAATAGAGGAGGCGACCGCCATCGCCGAGCCCGTCGCTGACCACCATTGGTACGGTTCTGCCTGTTGCCGCCGATGATGGAGAGTCTGAGTCGTCAACGTCACCGGAGCTGCTCACCGCCGAAGTCTCCCTCTGTTGCTGCTGCGATTCTCCCACGCCGCTTCGCCGGTGACCTTCATTGTGGGTGCAAGCGGTCGGCCGAAAAGAGAGAGACGAGAGGTGTAGAGAATTAACGAAAACAGAGATGAAGGAACGTGGATGGCTGCCGATGACTAAACTTAGGTTACCCTATTTGGAAGTTTCCTTTTTGGGCTAGGTTTCCTCTTTGGGTTTGGCTAGATCATAATTAGAAGGTTGGGTCAAAGTGATCATAATATAATTATTGGACTTAGGGTAGTTTATTGGGTCCATACAAAAATAATNGTGTGGATAGTGATAAAACGGAGAAGAAGTTCCCCGATTGTCGTGTTCTCAAGGATGGAAAATTGGAATCGAATCAAGCGTGTAACATTTTTGATGTTAAGAGACATTAGTTACAAGATTCACTCTAAGCAAAAGAAGTCAAATAATTATACTTATAGTTATTTAAATAATTATTGAATAAGAAAATAACCCCTTATAATATTCAAAAGAGTAGTAGGAATTTTCGGGGTGTTACAAGGGTCTTCTAGGCAATGCAACTACATTTCTATCAAGGGAGCACACGACACCATCTCCGAGTTGCATCAAACTTTGGAGTCCTTGTTCCTCAGTCGGATGGGGCATTTTAACAAACACTTGGTCAACCACTTCTCTCGGGCCTCGGCATCCCGGACCAACTGTGTGGATGTGGATGATTAGGACTCGTATAGATCTGATATATCGCAAACTATACGTCCCCTACCTTTAACACCTATCCTGGTCATAAATAGAAGCAAATCAAGATAAACATCAACCACACAAGATATATGAACGGAGAAGATTTGTCATTCATTGACTTGTAGTGGGAGTCTTTTGATCTCCTTGAGAGTTATGTATATTAGTGAGGTTGTAGTTTTGATGTTTTGGTTTTAGTGAAAGGTGTGGATAATGATAAAACGAAGAAGAAGTTCCCCGAGTGTCATGTTCTCAAGGATGGAAAATTGAAATCAAATCAAGCGTGTGACATTTATAATGTTAAAACACAGGAGTTACAAGATTCACTCAAAGCAAAAGAAATCATGGTGAAGAGGTTTGACAAAAGTAAAACAAAAGTAATCAATTAAAGAAAGAAATGAAATGAATGTCCTATCTAGGTCTCATGTTTGATACTACTATAGGGTGTTCTAGGCAATGCAATTAGGTTTCTATCAAGGGAGCACACGACACCATCTTCGAGTGGCATCAAACTTTGGACTCCTTGTTCCTCAGTCGGATGGGGCATTTTAACAAACACTTGGTCCATAACTTCTCCCGGGCCTCGGCATCCCGGACCAAGGGTGTGGATGTGGCCAATTAGGAGTCGTATAGTTCCGATATCTTGCAACCTATACATCCACTAACTTTACCTACTATCCTGGTCGTAAATAGAAGCAAATCAAGATAAACATCAACCACACAATATATATGAACGGAGAAGATTAGCCATTCATTGTCTTGTAGTGTGACTCTTTTGATCTCCTTGAGAGTTATGTATATTAGTGAGGTTGTAGTTTTGATGTTTTGATTTTAGTGGGAGGTGTGGATAGTTATAAAACGGAGAAGAAGTTCCCCGATTGTCGTGTTCTCAAGGATGGAAAATTGGAACCGAATCAAGCGTGTAACATTTTTGATGTTAAGAGACATTAGTTACAAGATTCACTCTAAGCAAAAGAAGTCATGGTGAAGAGTTTGACAAAAGTAAAACAAAAGTAATCAATTAACGAAAGAAAGGAAATGAATGTCCTATCTAGATCTCAAGTTTGATACTACTACAGGGTCTTCTAGGCAATGCAACTACATTTCTATCAAGGGAGCACACGACACGATCTCCGAGTGGCATCAAACTTCGGACTCCTTGTTCCTCAGTCAGATAGGGCATTTTAACAAACACTTGGTCAACCACTTCTCCCGGGCCTCGGCATCCCGGACCAAGGGTGTGGATGTGGCCAATTAGGACTCGTATAGTTCCGATATCTCGCAACCTATACATCCACTAACTTTACCTACTATCCTAGTCGTAAATAGAAGCAAATCAAGATAAACATCAACCACACAAGATATATGAACGGAGAAGATTTGCCATTCATTGCCTTGTAGTGGAACTCTTTTGATCCCCTTGAGAGTTATGTATATTAGTGAGGTTGTAGTTTTGATGTTTTGATTTTAGTGGGAGGTGTGGATAGTGATAAAACGGAGACGAAGTTCCCCTATTGTCGTGTTCTCAAGGATGGAAAATTGGAACCGAATCAAGCGTGTAACATTTTTGATGTTAAGAGACATTAGTTACAAAATTCACTCTAAGCAAAAGAAGTCAAGGTGAAGAGTTTGACAAAAGTTAAACAAAAGTAATCAATTAACGAAAGAAAGGAAATGAATGTCCTATCTAGATCTCAAGTTTGATACTACTACAGGGTCTTCTAGGCAATGCAACTACATTTCTATCAAGGGAGCACACGACACCATCTCCGAGTGGCATCAAACTTTGGACTCCTTGTTCCTCAGTCGGATGGGGCATTTTAACAAACACTTGGTCAACCACTTCTCCCGGGCCTCGGCATCCCGGACCAACTGTGTGGATGTGGATGATTAGGACTCGTATAGATCCGATATATCGCAAACTATACGTCCCCTACCTTTAACACCTATCCTGGTCATAAATAGAAGCAAATCAAGATAAACATCAACCACACAAGATATATGAACGGAGAAGATTTGCCATTCATTGCCTTGGAGTGGGACTCTTTTGATCTCCTTGAGAGTTATGCATATTAGTGAGGTTGTAGTTTTGATGTTTTGATTTTAGTGGGAGGTGTGGATAGTGATAAAACGGAGAAGAAGTTCCTCGATTGTCGTGTTCTCAAGGATGGAAAATTGGAAACGAATCAAGCGTGTAATATTTTTGATGTTAAGAGACATTAGTTACAAAATTCACTCTAAGCAAAAGAAGTCAAGGTGAAGAGTTTGACAAAAGTTAAACAAAAGTAATCAATTAACGAAAGAAAGGAAATGAATGTCCTATCTAGATCTCAAGTTTGATACTACTACAGGGTCTTCTAGGCAATGCAACTACATTTCTATCAAGGGAGCACACGACACCATCTCCGAGTGGCATCAAACTTTGGACTCCTTGTTCCTCAGTCGGATGGGGCATTTTAACAAACACTTGGTCCATAACTTCTCCCGGGCCTCGGCATCCCGGACCAAGGGTGTGGATGTGGCCAATTAGGACTCGTATAGTTCCGATATCTTGCAAGCTATACATCCACTAACTTTACCTACTATCCTGGTCGTAAATAGAAGCAAATCAAGATAAACATCAACCACACAATATATATGAACGGAGAAGATTTGCCATTCATTGCCTTGTAGTGGGAGTCTTTTGATCTCCTTGAGAGTTATGTATATTAGTGAGGTTGTAGTTTTGATGTTTTGGTTTTAGTGAAAGGTGTGGATAATGATTAAACCAAGAAGAAGTTCCCCGAGTGTCATGTTCTCAAGGATGGAAAATTGGAACCGAATCAAGCGTGTAACATTTTTGATGTTAAGAGACAAGAGTTACAAGATTCACTCTAAGCAAAAGAAGTCATGGTGAAGAGTTTGACAAAAGTAAAATAAAAGTAATCAATTAACGAAAGAAAGGAAATGAATGTCCTATCTAGGTCTCAAGTTTGATACTACTACAGGGTCTTCTAGGCAATGCAACTACATTTCTATCAAGGGAGCACACGACACGATCTCCGAGTGGCATCAAACTTCGGACTCCTTGTTCCTCAGTCAGATGGGGCATTTTAACAAACACTTGGTCAACCACTTCTCCCGGGCCTCGGCATCCCGGACCAAGGGTGTGGATGTGGCCAATTAGGACTCGTATAGTTCCGATATCTCGCAACCTATACATCCACTAACTTTACCTACTATCCTAGGCGTAAATAGAAGCAAATCAAGATAAACATCAACCACACAAGATATATGAACGGAGAAGATTTGCCATTCATTGCCTTGTAGTGGAACTCTTTTGATCTCCTTGAGAGTTATGTATATTAGTGAGGTTGTAGTTTTGATGTTTTGATTTTAGTGGGAGGTGTGGATAGTGATAAAACGGAGAAGAAGTTCCCCGAGTGTCATGTTCTCAAGGATGGAAAATTGGAACCGAATCAAGCGTGTAACATTTTTGATGTTAAGAGACAAGAGTTACAAGATTCACTCTAAGCAAAAGAAGTCAAGGTGAAGAGTTTGACAAAAGTTAAACAAAAGTAATCAATTAACGAAAGAAAGGAAATGAATGTCCTATCTAGGTTTCAGGTTTGATACTACTACAGGGTTGTGACACCCCCATCCTCACACAGGCTGAGATAGATAAAACTTAACACAACAGCTGCCTATCTCAACCAACAAACCAAACATAGCGGAAGCGAATTTAAAACTTAAGGGGCGTCATGCCACATCTAGGTATAACACAGCCTAGATGCACAGGCTAATCATAAAACGGACTAAGCTGTCATAGATATAAATCAAGATAAAATTCTCAAAACATAATCCACAATCATCGAAAGTACTCAAACCACTAATCCAGAGTATACTAATAATATCTCAAGGCACACAGGCCAAAACCAAAGTCTAAACAAGGTAAACTAAGGCTAAACATCCTCATAAGGAAAGCTCTAGCGCGCTCTCGCATAACTACTCCATACCTGGAAAACACACAAAGAACCATTAGCAAAAGAATGCTAAGCAACCACCATTCACACCCGCAAGGAGATATAGATATACATAAGCTTGTAAATAGGTTTACACACCCATATAGAATATAAACACCAACGAACTGTTCAGTAGTTGAAAACGATACTCAACAATAATAAGCTGAACGAATCACAAACCAAGACTCAGTCAAACAAAGCCAATAGCCAACAACAAAGCATAATGCAATAACGAACCATAACCGAGATCCATAAGGTATCGACCGAATTAGCATAAAGAGCTCACAAAACGGACCAAGAAGGAACCCCAACTCCAACCTCCAAACCAAGTCAACCCAACCACCAAACCAAGTCAAACCACATAGTCAGAAGTCAGGAGTCAAGAGTCAATCCCGGAAAAACCGGTACACAGGGGTGACCAACCCAAAGTCAGTGGTCAAGAGCCAAACCCGGAAAACCGGTACACAGGGGTGATGAGCCCAATCACAGGGACCGAAGTCCAATCACAGGGACCGAAGTCCAATCACAGGGACCGACAGTCCAATCACAGGGACCGAAGTCCAATCACAGGGGTAATCAACCCAATCACAGGGACCGAAGTCCAAAGTCAGAAGTCAATAGTAGCACAGTCAATAGTAGCACAGTCAATAGTAGCCAACAACCACCAACAACCTCAACCAAACCACCATCACAACCTCATACTCCAACATCACTCAAAGCAACCAAAACAAAGTGTTCATCTCAAATAAGAACACAAACCAACTCCCAGATAATGAATCAAAGGATCAATAGATCAAGAATACCAAAAATGGAAACCAAAGACATGAATCAATACTCCAAGCTAAGGTATAAAATACCCAATAAATGACATGAATAAATACTCCAAAGACATGGTAAAATACCCAACAAAACAATCCAACAATAATCAGAAACAAAGGA
>NC_044931.1:875629-883040 GCF_003576645.1 Ipomoea triloba | reverse complement strand
GATGTCCTATCTAGGTCTCATGTTTAATACTACTACATGGTGTTCTAGGTAATGAACCTAGGTATATATCAAGGGAGCCCACGGCACCATCACCGAGTGGCGTCACACTTCGGACTCCCAGCGCCTCAGTCGGTTGGGGCATTTTAAACAAACACTTAGTCTACCGCTTCTCCCAGGCCTCGTAATCCCGGACCAAGGGTGGAGATGTAGCCGATTAGGACTCGTATAGGCCCGATATCTCGCAACCTATACTTCCCCTAACTTTACTACCTATCCTGGTCGTAAATTGAAGAAAATCAAGATAAACATCAACCCCAGAAGATTTGCCATTTATTGCCATGTAGTGGGAGTCTTTTGATCTCCTTGAGAGTTATGTATATTAGTGGTATTGTAGTTTTGATGTTTTGGTTAGAAGATCCCCGAGTGTCGTGTTCTCAGGGATGGAAAATTGGAACCGAATCAAGCGTGTGACATTTATGATGTTAAGAGACAAGAGTTACAAGATTCACTCAAAGCAAAAGAAATCATGATGAAGAGGTTTGACAAAAGTAAAACAAAAGTAATCAATTAAAGAAACAAAGGAGATGGATGTCCAATCTAGGTCTCATGTTTAATACTACTAAATGGTGTTCTAGGTNCGGACTCCCAGTTCCTTAGTCGGTTGTGGCATTTTAAACAAACACTTAGTCTACCGCTTCTCCCCCGCCTTGTAATCCCGGACCAAGGGTGGAGATGTGGACGATTATGACTTGTATAGGCCCGATATCTCGCAACCTATACTTCCCCTAACTTTACTACCTATCCTGGTCGTAAATTGAAGAAAATCAAGATAAACATCAACCCCAGAAGATTTGCCATTTATTGCCATGTAGTGGGAGTCTTTTGATCTCCTTGAGAGTTATGTATATTAGTGGTGTTGTAGTTTTGATGTTTTTGTTTTAGTGGGAGGTGTGGATAGTGATAAAACGGAGAAGATGATTCCCGAGTGAAAATTGGAACCGAATCAAGCGTGTGACATTTATGATGTTAAGAGACAAGAGTTACAAGATTCACTCAAAGCAAAAGAAATCATGCTGAAGAGGTTTGACAAAGTAAAACAAAAGTAATCAATTAAAGAAAGAAAGAAGATGGATGTCCTATCTAGGTCTCATGTTTGATACTGCTACAGGGTGTTCTAGGCAATGCAACTAGGTATATATCAAGGGAGCCCACGGCACCATCACCGAGTGGCGTCACAGTTCGGACTCCCAGTTCCTCAGTCGGTTGGGGCATTTTAAACAAACACTTAGTCTACCACTTCTCCCCGGCCTCGTAATCCCGGACCAAGGGTGGGGATGTGGCCGATTAGGACTCGTATAGGCCCGATATCTCGCAACCTATACTTCCCCTAACTTTACTACCTATCCTGGTCGTAAATTGAAGAAAATCAAGATAAACATCAACCCCAGAAGATTTGCCATTTATTGCCATGTAGTGGGAGTCTTTTGATCTCCTTGAGAGTTATGTATATTAGTGGTGTTGTAGTTTTGATGTTTTTGTTTTAGTGGGAGGTGTGGATAGTGATAAAACGGAGAAGATGATCCCCGAGTGAAAATTGGAACCGAATCAAGCGTGTGACATTTATGATGTTAAGAGACAAGAGTTACAAGATTCACTCAAAGCAAAAGAAATCATGCTGAAGAGGTTTGACAAAGTAAAACAAAAGTAATCAATTAAAGAAAGAAAGAAGATGGATGTCCTATCTAGGTCTCATGTTTGATACTGCTACAGGGTGTTCTAGGCAATGCAACTAGGTATCTATCAAGGGAGCCCACGGCACAATCATCGAGTGGCGTCACACTTCGGACTCCCAGTTCCTTAGTCGGTTGTGGCATTTTAAACAAACACTTAGTCTACCGCTTCTCCCCCGCCTTGTAATCCCGGACCAAGGGTGGAGATGTGGACGATTATGACTCGTATAGGCTCGATATCTCGCAACCTATACTTCCCCTAACTTTACTACCTATCCTGGTCGTAAATTGAAGAAAAAGAGACAAGAGTTCAACCCCAGAAGATTTGCCATTTATTGCCATGTAGTGGGAGTCTTTTGATCTCCTTGAGAGTTATGTATATTAGTGGTGTTGTAGTTTTGATGTTTTTGTTTTAGTGGGAGGTGTGGATAGTGATAAAACGGAGAAGATGATTCCCGAGTGAAAATTGGAACCGAATCAAGCGTGTGACATTTATGATGTTAAGAGACAAGAGTTACAAGATTCACTCAAAGCAAAAGAAATCATGCTGAAGAGGTTTGACAAAGTAAAACAAAAGTAATCAATTAAAGAAAGAAAGGAGATGGATGTCATATCTAGGTCTCATGTTTAATACTACTACATGGTGTTCTAGGTAATGAACCTAGGTATATATCAAGGGAGCCCACGGCACCATCACCGAGTGGCGTCACAGTTCGGACTCCTAGTTTCTCAGTCGGTTGGGGCATTTTAAACAAACACGTAGTCTACCACTTCTCCCCGGCCTCGTAGTCCCGGACCAAGGGTGTGGATGTGGCCGATTAGGACTCGTATAGGCACGATATCTCGCAACCTATACTTCCCATAGCTTTACTACCTATCCTGGTCGTTAATTGAAGAAAATCAAGATAAATATCAACCCAGAAGATTTGCCATTTATTGCCATGTAGTGGGAGTCTTTTGATCTCCTTGGGAGTTATGTATATTAGTGGTATTGTAGTTTTGATGTTTTGGTTTTAGTGGGAGGTGTGGATAGTGATAAAACGGAGAAGATGATTCCCGAGTGAAAATTGGAACCGAATCAAGCGTGTGACATTTATGATGTTAAGAGACAAGAGTTACAAGATTCACTCAAAGCAAAAGAAATCATGATGAAGAGGTTTGACAAAAGTAAAACAAAAGTAATCAATTAAAGAAAGAAAGGAGATGGATGTCCTATCTAGGTCTCATGTTTAATACTACTACATGGTGTTCTAGGTAATGAACCTAGGTATATATCAAGGGAGCCCACGGCACCATCACCGAGTGGCGTCACACTTCGGACTCCCAGTGCCTCAGTCGGTTGGGGCATTTTAAACAAACACTTAGTCTACCACTTCTCCCTGGCCTCGTAATCCCGGACCAAGGGTGGGGATGTGGCTGATTAGGACTCTTATAGGCCCGATATCTCGCAACCTATACTTCCCCTAACTTTACTACCTATCGTGGTCGTAAATTGAAGAAAATCAAGATAAACATCAACCCCAGAAGATTTGCCATTTATTGCCATGTAGTGGAAGTCTTTTGATCTCCTTGAGAGTTATGTATATTAGTGGTGTTGTAGTTTTGATGTTTTTGTTTTAGTCGGAGGTGTGGATAGTGATAAAACGGAGAAGATGATTCCCGAGTGAAAATTGGAACCGAATCAAGCGTGTGACATCTATGATGTTAAGAGACAAGAGTTACAAGATTCACTCAAAGCAAAAGAAATCATGCTGAAGAGGTTTGACAAAGTAAAACAAAAGTAATCAATTAAAGAAAGAAAGAAGATGGATGTCCTATCTAGGTCTCATGTTTGATACTGCTACAGGGTGTTCTAGGCAATGCAACTAGGTATATATCAAGGGAGCCCACGGCACCATCACCGAGTGGCGTCACAGTTCGGACTCCTAGTTTCTCAGTCGGTTGGGGCATTTTAAACAAACACGTAGTCTACCACTTCTCCCCGGCCTCGTAGTCCCGGACCAAGGATGTGGATGTGGCCGATTAGGACTCGTATAGGCCCGATATCTCGCAACCTATACTTCCCATAGCTTTACTGCCTATCCTGGTCGTTAATTGAAGAAAATCAAGATAAATATCAACCCAGAAGATTTGCCATTTATTGCCATGTAGTGGGAGTCTTTTGATCTCCTTGAGAGTTATGTATATTAGTGGTGTTGTAGTTTTGATGTTTTTGTTTTAGTGGGAGGTGTGGATAGTGATAAAACGGAGAAGATGATTCCCGAGTGAAAATTGGAACCGAATCAAGCGTGTGACATTTATGATGTTAAGAGACAAGAGTTACAAGATTCACTCAAAGCAAAAGAAATCATGCTGAAGAGGTTTGACAAAGTAAAACAAAAGTAATCAATTAAAGAAAGAAAGAAGATGGATGTCCTATCTAGGTCTCATGTTTGATACTGCTACAGGGTGTTCTAGGCAATGCAACTAGGTATCTATCAAGGGAGCCCACGGCACCATCACCGAGTGGCGTCACAGTTCGGACTCCCAGTTTCTCAGTCGGTTGGGGCATTTTAAACAAACACTTAGTCTACCACTTCTCCCCGGCCTCGTAATCCCGGACCAAGGGTGGGGATGTGGCTGATTAGGACTCTTATAGGCCCGATATCTCGCAACCTATACTTCCCCTAACTTTACTACCTATCGTGGTCGTACATTGAAGAACATCAAGATAAACATCAACCCTAGAAGATTTGTCATTTTTTGCCATGTAGTCGAAGTCTTCTGATCTCCTTGAGATTTATGTATATTAGTGGTGTTGTAGTTTTGATGTTTTGGTTTTAGTGGGAGGTGTGGATAGTGATAAAACGGAGAAGAAGATCCTCGAGTGTCGTGTTGTCAGGGATGGAAAATTGGAACCGAATCAAGCGTGTGACATTTATGATGTTAAGAGACAAGAGTTACAAGATTCACTCAAAGCAAAAGAAATCATGATGAAGAGGTTTGACAAAAGTAAAATAAAAGTAATCAATTAAAGAAAGAAAGGAGATGGATGTCCTATCTAGGTCTCATGTTTAATACTACTACATGGTGTTCTAGGTAATGAACCTAGGTATATATCAAGGGAGCCCACGGCACCATCACCGAGTGGCGTCACACTTCGGACTCCCAGTGCCTCAGTCGGTTGGGGCATTTTAAACAAACACTTAGTCTACCACTTCTCCCCGGCCTCGTAATCCCGGACCAAGGGTGGAGATGTGGCTGATTAGGACTCGTATAGGCCCGATATCTCGCAACCTATACTTCCCCTAACTTTACTACCTATCTTGGTAGTAAATTGAAGAAAATCAAGATAAACATCAACCCCAGAAGAGTTGCCATTTATTGCCATGTAGTGGGAGTCTTTTGATCTCCTTGAGAGTTATGTATATTAGTGGTGTTGTAGTTTTGATGTTTTTGTTTTAGTGGGAGGTGTGGATAGTGATAAAACGGAGAAGATGATTCCCGAGTGAAAATTGGAACCCAATCAAGCGTGTGACATTTATGATGTTAAGAGACAAGAGTTACAAGATTCACTCAAAGCAAAAGAAATCATGCTGAAGAGGTTTGACAAAGTAAAACAAAAGTAATCAATTAAAGAAAGAAAGAAGATGGATATCCTATCTAGGTCTCATGTTTGATACTGCTACAGGGTGTTCTAGGCAATGCAACTAGGTATCTATCAAGGGAGCCCACGGAACCATCACCGAGTGGCGTCACAGTTCGGACTCCCAGTCTCTCAGTCGGTTGGGGCATTTTAAACAAACACTTAGTCTACCACTTCTCCCCTGCCTCGTAATCCCGGACCAAGGGTGGGGATGTGGCCGATTAGGACTCGTATAGGCCCGATATCTCGCAACCTATACTTCCCATAACTTTACTACCTATCCTGGTCGTAAATTGAAGAAAATCAAGATAAACATCAACCCCAGAAGATTTGCCATTTATTGCCATGTAGTGGGAGTCTTTTGATCTCCTTGAGAGTTATGTATATTAGTGGTATTGTAGTTTTGATGTTTTGGTTTTAGTGGGAGGTGTGGATAGTGATAAAACATAGAAGAAGATCCCCGAGTTTCGTGTTCTCAGGGATGGAAAATTGGAACTGAATCAAGCGTGTGACTTTTATGATGTTAAGAGACAAGAGTTACAAGATTCACTCAAAGCAAAAGAAATCATGATGAAGAGGTTTGACAAAAGTAAAACAAAAGTAATCAATTAAAGAAACAAAGGAGATGGATGTCCTATCTAGGTCTCATGTTTGATTCTGCTACAGGGTGTTCTAGGCAATGCAACTAGGTATCTATCAAGGGAGCCCACGGCACCATCACCGAGTGGCGTCACAGTTCGGACTCCCAATTTCTCAGTCAGTTGGGGCATTTTAAACAAACACTTAGTCTACCACTTCTCCCCGGCCTCGTAATCTCGGACCAAGGGTGGGGATGTGGCCGATTAGGACTCTTATAGGCCCGATATCTCGCAACCTATACTTCCCATAACTTTACTACCTATCTTGGTCATAAATTGAAGAAAATCAAGATAAACATCAACCCCAGAAGAGTTGCCATTTATTGCCATGTAGTGGGAGTCTTTTGATCTCCTTGAGAGTTATGTATATTAGTGGTGTTGTAGTTTTGATGTTTTTGTTTTAGTGGGAGGTGTGGATAGTGATAAAACATAGAAGAAGATCCCCGAGTGTCGTGTTCTCAGGGATGGAAAATTGGAATTGAATCAAGCGTGTGACTTTTATGATGTTAAGAGACAAGAGTTACAAGATTCACTCAAAGCAAAAGAAATCATGCTGAAGAGGTTTGACAAAGTAAAACAAAAGTAATCAATTAAAGAAAGAAAGAAGATGGATGTCCTATCTGGGTCTCATGTTTGATACTGCTACAGGGTGTTCTAGGCAATGCAACTAGGTATCTATCAAGGGAGCCCACGGAACCATCACCGAGTGGCGTCACAGTTCGGACTCCCAGTCTCTCAGTCGGTTGGGGCATTTTAAACAAACACTTAGTCTACCACTTCTCCCCGGCCTCGTAATCTCGGACCAAGGGTGGGGACGTGGCCGATTAGGACTCGTATAGGCCCGATATCTCGCAACCTATACTTCCCATAACTTTACTACCTATAAGAGACAAGAGTTACAGAAAATCAAGATAAACATCAACCCTAGAAGATTTTCCATTTATTGCCATGTAGTGGGAGTCTTTTGATCTCCTTGAGAGTTATGTATATTAGTGGTATTGTAGTTTTGATGTTTTGGTTTTAGTGGGAGGTGTGGATAGTGATAAAACATAGAAGAAGATCCCCGAGTGTCGTGTTCTCAGGGATGGAAAATTGGAACTGAATCAAGCGTGTGACATTTATGATGTTAAGAGACAAGAGTTACAAGATTCACTCAAAGCAAAAGAAATCATGCTGAAGAGGTTTGACAAAAGTAAAACAAAAGTAATCAATTAAAGAAAGAAAGAAGATGGATGTCCTATCTAGGTCTCATGTTTGATACTGCTACAGGGTGTTCTAGGCAATGCAACTAGGTATCTATCAAGGGAGCCCACGGAACCATCACCGAGTGGCGTCACAGTTCGGACTCCCAGTCTCTCAGTCGGTTGGGGCATTTTAAACAAACACTTAGTCTACCACTTCTCCCCGGCCTCGTAATC
>NC_044931.1:868868-869903 GCF_003576645.1 Ipomoea triloba | reverse complement strand
TTATGTATATTAGTGGTGTTGTAGTTTTGATGTTTTGGTTTTAGTGGGAGGTGTAGATAGTGATAAAACGGAGAAGAAGATCGTCGAGTGTCGTGTTCTCAGGGATGGAAAATTAGAACCGAATCAAGCGTGTGACATTTATGATGTTAAGAGACAAGAGTTACAAGATTCACTCAAAGCAAAAGAAATCATGCTGAAGAGGTTTGACAAAGTAAAACAAAAGTAATCAATTAAAGAAAGAAAGAAGATGGATGTCCTATCTGGGTCTCATGTTTGATACTGCTACAGGGTGTTCTAGGCAATGCAACTAGGTATCTATCAAGGGAGCCCACGGAACCATCACCGAGTGGCGTCACAGTTCGGACTCCCAGTCTCTCAGTCGGTTGGGGCATTTTAAACAAACACTTAGTCTACCACTTCTCCCCGGCCTCGTAATCCCGGACCAAGGGTGGGGATGTGGCCGATTAGGACTCGTATAGGCCCGATATCTCGCAACCTATACTTCCCCTAACTTTACTACCTATCCTGGTCGTAAATTGAAGAAAATCAAGATAAACATCAACCCCAGAAGATTTGCCATTTATTGCCATGTAGTGGGAGTCTTTTGATCTCCTTGAGATTTATGTATATAGTGGTGTTGTAGTTTTGATGTTTTGGTTTTCGTGGGAGATGTGGATAGTGATAAAACGGAGAAGAAGATCCTCGAGTGTCGTGTTCTCAGGGATGGAAAATTAGAACCGAATCAAGCGTGTGACATTTATGATGTTAAGAGACAAGAGTTACAAGATTCACTCAAAGCAAAAGAAATCATGATGAAGAGGTTTGACAAAAGTAAAACAAAAGTAATCAATTAAAGAAAGAAAGGTGATGGATGTCCTATCTAGGTCTCATGTTTAATACTACTACTTGGTGTTCTTGGCAATGCAACTAGGAATCTATCAAGGGAGCACACGGCACAATCATCGAGTGGCGTCACACTTCGGACTCCCAGTTCCTTAGTCGGTTGTGGCATTTTAAACAAACACTTAGTCTACC
>NC_044931.1:862824-868411 GCF_003576645.1 Ipomoea triloba | reverse complement strand
AGTCGGTTGGGGCATTTTAAACAAACACTTAGTCTACCACTTCTCCCCGGCCTCGTAATCCCGGACCAAGGGTGGGGATGTGGCCGATTAGGACTCGTATTGGCCCGATATCTCGCAACCTATACTTCCCCTAACTTTACTACCTATCCTGGTCGTAAATTGAAGAAAATCAAGATAAACATCAACCCCAGAAGATTTGCCATTTATTGCCATGTAGTGGAGTCTTTTGATCTCCTTGAGAGTTATGTATATTAGTGGTGTTGTAGTTTTGATTTTTTGTTTTAGTGGGAGGTGTGGATAGTGATAAAACGGAGAAGATGATCCCCGAGTGAAAATTGGAACCGAATCAAGCGTGTGACATTTATGATGTTAAGAGACAAGAGTTACAAGATTCACTCAAAGCAAAAGAAATCATGCTGAAGAGGTTTGACAAAGTAAAACAAAAGTAATCAATTAAAGAAAGAAAGAAGGTGGATGTCCTATCTAGGTCTCATGTTTGATACTGCTACATGGTGTTCTAGGTAATGCAACTAGGTATCTATCAAGGGAGCCCACGGCACCATCACCGAGTGGCATCACACTTCGGATTCCCAGTGCCTCAGTCGGTTGGGGCATTTTAAACAAACACTTAGTCTACCACTTCTCCCCGGCCTCGTAATCCCGGACCAAGGGTGGGGATGTGGCCGATTAGGACTCGTATAGGCCCGATATCTCGCAACCTATACTTCCCCTAACTTTACTACCTATCCTGGTCGTAAATTGAAGAAAATCAAGATAAACATCAACCCTAGAAGATTTGCCATTTATTGCCATGTAGTGGAGTCTTTTGATCTCCTTGAGAGTTATGTATATTAGTGGTGTTGTAGTTTTGATGTTTTTGTTTTAGTGGGAGGTGTGGATCGTGATAAAACGGAGAAGATGATCCCCGAGTGAAAATTGGAACCGAATCAAGCGTGTTACATTTATGATGTTAAGAGACAAGAGTTACAAGATTCACTCAAAGCAAAAGAAATCATGATGAAGAGGTTTGACAAAAGTAAAACAAAAGTAATCAATTAAAGAAAGAAAGGAGATGGATGTCCTATCTAGGTCTCATGTTTAATACTACTACATGGTGTTCTAGGTAATGCAACTAGGTATCTATCAAGGGAGCCCACGGCACCATCACCGAGTGGCATCACACTTCGGATTCCCAGTGCCTCAGTCGGTTGGGGCATTTGAAACAAACACTTAGTCTACCACTTCTCCCCGGCCTCGTAATCCCGGACCAAGGGTGGGGATGTGGCCGATTAGGACTCGTATAGGCCCGATATCTCGCAACCTATACTTCCCCTAACTTTACTACCTATCCTGGTCGTAAATTGAAGAAAATCAAGATAAACATCAACCCTAGAAGATTTGCCATTTATTGCCATGTAGTGGAGTCTTTTGATCTCCTTGAGAGTTATGTATATTAGTGGTGTTGTAGTTTTGATGTTTTTGTTTTAGTGGGAGGTGTGGATAGTGATAAAACGGAGAAGATGATCCCCGAGTGAAAATTGGAACCGAATCAAGCGTGTGACATTTATGATGTTAAGAGACAAGAGTTACAAGATTCACTCAAAGCAAAAGAAATCATGCTGAAGAGGTTTGACAAAGTAAAACAAAAGTAATCAATTAAAGAAAGAAAGAAGATGGATGTCCTATCTAGGTCTCATGTTTGATACTGCTACAGGGTGTTCTAGGCAATGCAACTAGGTATCTATCAAGGGAGCCCACGGCACCATCACCGAGTGGCGTCACACTTCGGACTCGCAGTTCCTTTGTCGGTTGTGGCATTTTAAACAAACACGTAGTCTACCACTTCTCCCCGCCCTCGTAATCCCGGACCAAGGGTGGGGATGTGGCCGATTAGGACTCTTATAGGCCCGATATCTCGCAACCTATACTTCCCATAGCTTTACTACCTATCCTGGTCGTTAATTGAAGAAAATCAAGATAAATATCAACCCAGAAGATTTGCCATTTATTGCCATGTAGTGGGAGTCTTTTGATCTCCTTGAGAGTTATGTATATTAGTGGTGTTGTAGTTTTGATGTTTTTGTTTTAGTGGGAGGTGTGGATAGTGATAAAACGGAGAAGATGATCCCCGAGTGAAAATTGGAACCGAATCAAGCGTGTGACATTTATGATGTTAAGAGACAAGAGTTACAAGATTCACTCAAAGCAAAAGAAATCATGCTGAAGAGGTTTGACAAAGTAAAACAAAAGTAATCAATTAAAGAAAGAAAGAAGATGGATGTCCTATCTAGGTCTCATGTTTGATACTGCTACAGGGTGTTCTAGGCAATGCAACTAGGTATCTATCAAGGGAGCCCACGGCACCATCACCGAGTGGCATCACACTTCGGATTCCCAGTGCCTCAGTCGGTTGGGGCATTTTAAACAAACACTTAGTCTACCACTTCTCCCCGGCCTCGTAATCCCGGACCAAGGGTGGGGATGTGGCCGATTAGGACTCGTATAGGCCCGATATCTCGCAACCTATACTTCCCATAACTTTACTACCTATCCTGGTCGTAAATTGAAGAAAATCAAGATAAACATCAACCCCAGAAGATTTGCCATTTATTGCCATGTAGTGGAGTCTTTTGATCTCCTTGAGAGTTATGTATATTAGTGGTGTTGTAGTTTTGATGTTTTTGTTTTAGTGGGAGGTGTGGATAGTGATAAAATGGAGAAGATGATCCCCGAGTGAAAATTGGAACCGAATCAAGCGTGTGACATTTATGATGTTAAGAGACAAGAGTTACGAGATTCACTCATAGCAAAAGAAATCATGCTGAAGAGGTTTGACAAAGTAAAACAAAAGTAATCAATTAAAGAAAGCAAGAAGATGGATGTCCTATCTAGGTCTCATGTTTGATACTGCTACAGGGTGTTCTAGGCAATGCAACTAGGTATCTATAAAGGGAGCCCACGGCACCATCACCGAGTGGCGTCACAGTTCGGACTCCCAGTTTCTCAGTCGGTTGGGGCATTTTAAACAAACACGTAGTCTACCACTTCTCCCCGCCCTCGTAGTCCTGGAACAAGGGTGGGGATTTGGCCGATTTGGACGCGTATAGGCCCGATATCTCTCAACCTATACTTCCCATAGCTTTACTACCTATCCTGGTCGTTAATTGAAGAAAATCAAGATAAATATCAACCCCAGAAGATTTGCCATTTATTGCCATGTAGTGGGAGTCTTTTGATATCCTTGAGAGTTATGTATATTAGTGGTATTGTAGATTTGATGTTTTGGTTTTAGTGGGAGGCTTGGATAGTGATAAAACATAGAAGAAGATCCCCGAGTGTCGTGTTCTCAGGGATGGAAAATTGGAATTGAATCAAGCTTGTGACTTTTATGATGTTAAGAGACAAGAGTTACAAGATTCACTCAAAGCAAAAGAAATCATGATGAAGAGGTTTGACAAAAGTAAACAAAAGTAATCAATTAAAGAAAGAAACGAGATGGATGTCCTATCTAGGTCTCATGTTTAATACTACTACATGGTGTTGTAGGTAATGCAACTAGGTATCTATCAAGGGATCCCTCGACACCATCACCGAGTGGCGTCACACTTCGGACTCCCAGTTCTCAGTCGGTTGCGGCATTTTAAACAGACACTTAGTCTACCACTTCTCCCCGGCCTCGTAATCCCGGACCAAGGGTGGGGATGTGGCCGATTAGGACTCGTATAGGCCCGATATCTCGCAACCTATACTTCCCATAACTTTACTACCTATCCTGGTCGTAAATTGAAGAAAATCAAGATAAACATCAACCCAGAAGATTTGCCATTTATTGCCATGTAGTGGGAGTCTTTTGATCTCTTTGAGAGTTATGTATATTAGTGGTATTGTAGTTTTGATGTTTTGGTTTTAGTGGGAGGTGTGGATAGTGATAAAACGGCGAAGATGATCCCCGAGTGAAAATTGGAACCGAATCAAGCGTGTGACATTTATGATGTTAAGAGACAAGAGTTACAAGATTCACTCAAAGCAAAAGAAATCATGCTGAAGAGGTTTGACAAAGTAAAACAAAAGTAATCAATTAAAGAAAGAAAGAAGATGGATGTCCTATCTAGGTCTCATGTTTGATACTGCTACAGGGTGTTCTAGGCAATGCAACTAGGTATCTATCAAGGGAGCCCACGGCACCATCACCGAGTGGCGTCACAGTTCGGACTCCCAGTTTCTCAGTCGGTTGGGGCATTTTAAACAAACACTTAGTCTACCACTTCTCCCCGGCCTCGTAATCCCGGACCAAGGGTGGGGATGTGGCCGATTAGGACTCATATAGGCCCGATATCTCGCAACCTATACTTCCCATAACTTTACTACCTATCCTGGTCGTAAATTGAAGAAAATCAAGATAAACATCAACCCCAGAAGATTTGCCATTTATTGCCATGTAGTGGGAGTCTTTTGATCTCCTTGAGAGTTATGTATATTAGTGGTGTTGTAGTTTTGATGTTTTTGTTTTAGTGGGAGGTGTGGATAGTGATAAAACGGAGAAGATGATCCCCGAGTGAAAATTGGAACCGAATCAAGCGTGTGACATTTATGATGTTAAGAGACAAGAGTTACAAGATTCACTCAAAGCAAAAGAAATCATGCTGAAGAGGTTTGACAAAGTAAAACAAAAGTAATCAATTAAAGAAAGAAAGAAGATGGATGTCCTATCTAGGTCTCATGTTTGATACTGCTACAGGGTGTTCTAGGCAATGCAACTAGGTATCTATCAAGGGAGCCCACGGCACCATCACCGAGTGGCGTCACACTTCGGACTCCCAGTTCCTCAGTCGGTTGGGGCATTTTAAACAAACACTTAGTCTACCACTTCTCCCCGGCCTCGTAATCCCGGACCAAGGGTGGGGATGTGGCCGATTAGGACTCGTATAGGCCCGATATCTCGCAACCTATACTTCCCATAGCTTTACTACCTATCCTGGTCGTTAATTGAAGAAAATCAAGATAAATATCAACCCCAGAAGATTTGCCATTTATTGCCACGTAGTGGGAGTCTTTTGATGTCCTTGAGAGTTATGTATATTAGTGGTATTGTAGATTTGATGTCCTTGAGAGTTATGTATATTAGTGGTATTGTAGATTTGATGTTTTGGTTTTAGTGGGAGGCTTGGATAGTGATAGATTTGATGTTTTGGTTTTAGTGGGAGGCTTGGATAGTGATAAATTTGATGTTTTGGTTTTAGTGGGAGGCTTGGATAGTGATAAAACATAGAAGAAGATCCCCGAGTGTCGTGTTCTCAGGGATGGAAAATTGGAATTGAATCAAGCTTGTGACTTTCTCAGGGATGGAAAATTGGAATTGAATCAAGCTTGTGACTTTTATGATGTTAAGAGACAAGAATTGAATCAAGCTTGTGACTTTTATGATGTTAAGAGACAAGAGTTACAAGATTCACTCAAAGCAAAAGAAATCATGATGAAGAGGTTTGACAAAAGCAAAACAAAAGTAATCAATTAAAGAAAGAAAGGAGATGGATGTCCTATCTAGGTCTCATGTTTAATACTACTACATGGTGTTCTAGGTAATGCA
>NC_044931.1:861821-862636 GCF_003576645.1 Ipomoea triloba | reverse complement strand
CCCGGCCTCGTAATCCCGGACCAAGGGTGGGGATGTGGCCGATTAGGACTCGTATAGGCCCGATATCTCGCAACCTATACTTCCCATAACTTTACTACCTCTCCTGGTCGTAAATTGAAGAAAATCAAGATAAACATCAACCCAGAAGATTTGCCATTTATTGCCATGTAGTGGGACTCTTTTGATCTCTTTGAGAGTTATGTATATTAGTGGTATTGTAGTTTTGATGTTTTGGTTTTAGTGGGAGGTGTGGATAGTGATAAAACGGCGAAGATGATCCCCGAGTGAAAATTGGAACCGAATCAAGCGTGTGACATTTATGATGTTAAGAGACAAGAGTTACAAGATTCACTCAAAGCAAAAGAAATCATGCTGAAGAGGTTTGACAAAGTAAAACAAAAGTAATCAATTAAAGAAAGCAAGAAGATGGATGTCCTATCTAGGTCTCATGTTTGATACTGCTACATGGTGTTCTAGGTAATGCAACTAGGTATCTATCAAGGGAGCCCACGGCACCATCACCGAGTGGCGTCACAGTTCGGACTCCCAGTTTCTCAGTCGGTTGGGGCATTTTAAACAAACACGTAGTCTACCACTTCTCCCCGCCCTCGTAGTCCTGGAACAAGGGTGGGGATTTGGCCGATTTGGACTCGTATAGGCCCGATATCTCTCAACCTATACTTCCCATAGCTTTACTACCTATCCTGGTCGTTAATTAAAGAAAATCAAGATAAATATCAACCCCAGAAGATTTGCCATTTATTGCCATGTAGTGGGAGTCTTTTGATATCCTTGAGAGTTATGTATATTAGTGG
>NC_044931.1:855376-858600 GCF_003576645.1 Ipomoea triloba | reverse complement strand
CTGCTAAGTAACCACCATTCACACCCGCAAGGAAGTATAGATATATACATAAGTTTGTAAATAGGTTTACACACCCGTATAGAATATAAACACCAACAAACTGTTCATTAGTTCAAATCGGGTACTCAACAACGATAAACTGAACGAATCAGAAACCAAGACTCATCAAGCCAATAATCCAATAACGATAGTACAATACAACGAGTCCATAACAAGATACCAACTGAACAACGACCAGAAAGAATCCAACCAATCATAACCAAGAATAACAAGATATCAACCGAATAGCATAAAGAACTCACGAAACCAACCAAGAAAGGAATCCCAACTCCAACCTCCAAACCCTCGTACCAACCATCATACCAAGTCAAACCCACAGTCAGAAGTCAGAAGTCAATCCCGGAAAACCGGTACACAGGGGTGACCAACCCAAAGTCAGTGGTCAAGAGCCAAACCCGGAAAACCGGTACACAGGGGTGATGAGCCCAATCACAGGGACCGAAGTCCAATCACAGGGACCGAAGTCCAATCACAGGGACTGACAGTCCAATCACAGGGACCGAAGTCCAATCACAGGGGTAATCAACCCAATCACAGGGACCGAAGTCCAAAGTCAGAAGTCAATAGTAGCACAGTCAATAGTAGCACAGTCAATAGTAGCCAACAACCACCAACAACCTCAACCAAACCACCATCACAACCTCATACTCCAACCTCACTCAAAGCAACCAAAACAAAGTGTTCATCTCAAATATGAACACAAACCAACTCCCAGATAATGAATCAAAGGATCAATAGATCAAGAATACCAAAAATGGAAACTAAAGACATGAATCAATACTCCAAGCTAAGGTATAAAATACCCAATAAATGACATGAATAAATACTCCAAAGACATGGTAAAATGCCCAACAAAACAATCCAACAATAATCAGAAACAAAGGACCAACAACAGGCAACAACAACAGAAGACAGTTCACTGGAATCAGATTCCCAGCAAACGTGCGGAGCACCTCAACGGACCACTGCCTTCCGCCGGCCTCCTCCGCGAGAAGGAGACGGCCTCCCTCAACGGGCCTCTCCCTTCCGCCCGGACCTACCGTCGCCACCTTGCGGATCGCCCTCGCGGGTTACATTGTGCCGTTCAGGTCTTCCGCAAGGCCAACCCAAATCCCTTCCAGAGACAGTTCAACCCAGATCAACAAATCCCACTTCCAGAATACAAAATCAGACCAAATACACTCACATTCCATCCAATTTAGAGTCCAAGAATAGGGAAATCCATAGCATCATTGATCATACAACACTAGGCAAAAGATCAAGATGAAATCCAACAAATATGTCCAAGAAATAGGGCTAAACAACAAGAATTTCAGGATTTCCAACACCAAGATCATTATATATAGAATAGGTGAATAAAATAGATTTGATGGACATGGATGGTTACCTTTGAAGCATATTTTAATCCAAAAGCGTACTAATCCAAAGCAACGTCAAACTCAAAGCTTGGTTCATAACCACGAACCTGAAGATTAATATAATTCTAACACCGTTACTAAGACTATAAATACTGCTATTGATATTCCTAACCAGTCCATTATAACCTATAATCCTATAATCCATGCTCAAGGCTAATATAATATGACCATATGAATTATTCTTAATCTAATTACTAACTAATACTAAAACAAGATTATTACCAACGATATTAATCAAACCTAAGCTAAGATATAACATTATAACTACACTAACTAAGAGCTTCACATTAAACAGAAAATATTACCTTAAAACTGCCCAGCCTCGGACTCGAACCCACTCCCTCCGGCTCACACACAAGCACCATACCGTCACGCCACGCTGTTCCTTATTGCTTGGTTACGCCAACAAACCTTATGAAGACTGCCGTTCGCCGCCGAACGGAGGAGAGGAGGATCACGTCGATCTCTGCATGCTGCCCACCGCTACCACCGTCGGGGAAACATTGTCGCTCTGCCCGGCCAAGTCTCTGTTGCATTGACGAGGAAGAAGGCCAATGTTGGGGTCGAGACTGGAGGCCCGTTGTTGCTGTCTGCCGTTTGCACCGCTAGAAGGAGGACGGGGAGGGGCACACCGTTGGGCCCTGCCGTTGCCGCCGAGCGGAGGAGGGTGCTCCGTCAAGGCCATCCGCACGCCGGCTGGAGAGAAGCCACCGCTGTTCACGACTGGCCGCTGCACTCGTCCGCACGGCTCTGCGACAACCGCCGCGTGACTCACGGCGCGGAAGAAGAACAGGGGAGGGGTTTTGCCGCCATGCCTTTCTGCTTCGCTTGCCACCGCCACCCGCGAGCTCCATCGCCAGGAGCTTCACCATTGATGCCCGCCGCTGGAGGAAAGAGGACGCAGGCTCCAACCCGTGGCTGCCCGCACCGCCGAGAGAGACACGTTGCTTCCTCGCTGATCGTCGCTGAAGCTAGCCGAGAGAGACCCCCTGCCGATGCCTTGCATGCCGTCGACGTCCGGAGAAGCGAGAGGTGGCTGGGGAGTCGCCGGAGAAATGGAAGTGCTTGCCGGTGGTCTCCACTGGTGTTGTCTTCTGTCGCCATTCCGTGGAGTGAGAGAGACGGCAGACGAGAGGGAAATAGACGAGAGAGATCAGAAAGGTGAGCGACGAGAGGGAGGCAGAGAATGAAACTTGGCTGCTAAATCATTAGGTTTCCAAAAGTGGTAATTTCTATTTTGGGCTAATTGAATTGTGGAACTTGGATCAAAACTATATAAGCATTGGATTTGGGCTGGAACATATTAGGAAAAGGCTATGTAATTTGGACCATTCAATTGGGTCAAGACTATAGATACCATACCTATAATTTTAATTTAAGATAATTTTCCTTGGGTCCATAGCCCATAATTAAACCATATACTATAGAATATAGTTACATATATATATATATTGGGCTGAGAGTATTTAATATCCTAGTGATAATAATAATAGGTAGTTCAAAATACATTATTCCAAGCCCATAGGGAATAATTATACTTATAATTATTTAAATAATTATTTAATAAGAAATAACCNTTTACTACCTATCTTGGTCGTAAATTGAAGAAAATCAAGATAAACATCAACCCCAGAAGATTTGCCATTTATTGCCATGTAGTTGGAGTCTTTTGATCTCTTTGAGAGTTATGTATATTAGTGGTATTGTAGTTTTGATGTTTTGGTTTTAGTGGGAGGTGTGGATAGT
>NC_044931.1:846841-852047 GCF_003576645.1 Ipomoea triloba | reverse complement strand
AGTCAATAGTAGCACAGTCAATAGTAGCCAACAACCACCAACAACCTCAACCAAACCACCATCACAACCTCATACTCCAACCTCACTCAAAGCAACCAAAACAAAGTGTTCATCTCAAATATGAACACAAACCAACTCCCAGATAATGAATCAAAGGATCAATAGATCAAGAATACCAAAAATGGAAACCAAAGACATGAATCAATACTCCAAGCTAAGGTATAAAATACCCAATAAATGACATGAATAAATACTCCAAAGACATGGTAAAATGCCCAACAAAACAATCCAACAATAATCAGAAACAAAGGACCAACAACAGGCAACAACAACAGAAGACAGTTCACTGGAATCAGATTCCCAGCAAACGTGCGGAGCACCTCAACGGACCACTGCCTTCCGCCGGCCTCCTCCGCGAGAAGGAGACGGCCTCCCTCAACGGGCCTCTCCCTTCCGCCCGGACCTACCGTCGCCACCTTGCGGAGTACTTCGACGGGTTACATTGTGCCGCCCAAGTGTTCCGCAAGGCCAAACCCGAAACCCTTCCCAGAACAGTTCTGCCCAGATCAACAATCCAACTTCCAGAATACAAAATCAGACCAAATACACTCACATTTCATCCAATTTAGAGTCCAAAAATAGGGAAATCCATAGCATCATTGATCATACAACACTAGGCAAAAGATCAAGATGAAATCCAACAAATATGTCCAAGAAATAGGGCTAAACAACAAGAATTTCAGGATTTCCAACACCAAGATCATTATATATAGAATAGGTGAATAAAATAGATTTGATGGACATGGATGGTTACCTTTGAAGCGTATTTTAATCCAAAAGCGTACTAATCCAAAGCAACGTCAAACTCAAAGCTTGGTTCATAACCACGAACCTGAAGATTAATATAATTCTAACACCGTTACTAAGACTATAAATACTGCTATTGATATTCCTAACCAGTCCATTATAACCTATAATCCTATAATCCATGCTCAAGGCTAATATAATATGACCATATGAATTATTCTTAATCTAATTACTAACTAATACTAAAACAAGATTATTACCAACGATATTAATCAAACCTAAGCTAAGATATAACATTATAACTACACTAACTAAGAGCTTCACATTAAACAGAAAATATTACCTTAAAACTGCCCAGCCTCGGACTCGAACCCACTCCCTCCGGCTCACACACAAGCACCATACCGTCACGCCACGCTGTTCCTTATTGCTTGGTTACGCCAACAAACCTTATGAAGACTGCCGTTCGCCGCCGAACGGAGGAGAGGAGGATCACGTCGATCTCTGCATGCTGCCCACCGCTACCACCGTCGGGGAAACATTGTCGCTCTGCCCGGCCAAGTCTCTGTTGCATTGACGAGGAAGAAGGCCAATGTTGGGGTCGAGACTGGAGGCCCGTTGTTGCTGTCTGCCGTTTGCACCGCTAGAAGGAGGACGGGGAGGGGCACACCGTTGGGCCCTGCCGTTGCCGCCGAGCGGAGGAGGGTGCTCCGTCAAGGCCATCCGCACGCCGGCTGGAGAGAAGCCACCGCTGTTCACGACTGGCCGCTGCACTCGTCCGCACGGCTCTGCGACAACCGCCGCGTGACTCACGGCGCGGAAGAAGAACAGGGGAGGGGTTTTGCCGCCATGCCTTTCTGCTTCGCTTGCCACCGCCACCCGCGAGCTCCATCGCCAGGAGCTTCACCATTGATGCCCGCCGCTGGAGGAAAGAGGACGCAGGCTCCAACCCGTGGCTGCCCGCACCGCCGAGAGAGACACGTTGCTTCCTCGCTGATCGTCGCTGAAGCTAGCCGAGAGAGACCCCCTGCCGATGCCTTGCATGCCGTCGACGTCCGGAGAAGCGAGAGGTGGCTGGGGAGTCGCCGGAGAAATGGAAGTGCTTGCCGGTGGTCTCCACTGGTGTTGTCTTCTGTCGCCATTCCGTGGAGTGAGAGAGACGGCAGACGAGAGGGAAATAGACGAGAGAGATCAGAAAGGTGAGCGACGAGAGGGAGGCAGAGAATGAAACTTGGCTGCTAAATCATTAGGTTTCCAAAAGTGGTAATTTCTATTTTGGGCTAATTGAATTGTGGAACTTGGATCAAAACTATATAAGCATTGGATTTGGGCTGGAACATATTAGGAAAAGGCTATGTAATTTGGACCATTCAATTGGGTCAAGACTATAGATACCATACCTATAATTTTAATTTAAGATAATTTTCCTTGGGTCCATAGCCCATAATTAAACCATATACTATAGAATATAGTTACATATATATATATATTGGGCTGAGAGTATTTAATATCCTAGTGATAATAATAATAGGTAGTTCAAAATACATTATTCCAAGCCCATAGGGAATAATTATACTTATAATTATTTAAATAATTATTTAATAAGAAATAACCCCCTTATAATATTCAAAAGAGTAGTAGGAATTTTCGGGGTGTTACACTCTACCCCCCTTAAAAGGAGCTTCGTCCCCGAAGCTCAGAAAAACGTTTTGGGGACAGAGAGTTAGAAGCAGGTACGATAGTACATATAGAGAAAATATTTATATAGTATATGCCCAAATTTTGAAAATTTTGACCCAACGAAGAAGGAGGATGAACGGTTTACGGTTTAAGATTCAAAACAACGTAGATTAAGAATAGAATTCAAGGGTTATCAAGGTCACAACTTTAGGAAATAAGGTTGTTATCTTGCACAAGACCTTTTTAAGAAGCAATTGAGATCAACGTTCGAGAGGATGGAAATAATTTTTTTTTCAATAAAAGGAAATGACACGTTTTCTAAGGGAAAGAGAAGAACTCGGCTTTGAAAGAAATGAGAACGAGATTCGCCGTGGTCAAAAGAATTTCTCACTTTACGGGAGTATCCAGTTCTTTGAACAAAAGAGAATGAACGAAAAGAACTTGGCTTCGAGAACAGACAAGCACGAGATTGAAAACACGGAGGAGTTTCTCAACGGTAGGATATTCAACTTACTCAAGGAAAGGAAGGAATCAGGTTCCAAGAGAAGTTAAGAGCAAGGTCTTAGAGAGGCAGAAATGATTTCTCGATGGTAGGGTATTCAATTTCTCAAAGAAAAGAGAGGAGTTTATTTCCCAACGAAGGTGAGAAGGAGATTTAGAATGGATAGGAAGGGATGCCTTAATATAAGAGTGTGCAATCCCCAAAGGAATGAGAGAGATTCGGTTTAAGAGTCGATAGTAATGAGGTCTAGAAAGATGGAAAGGATTCTTTAATGATAGGGTATGCACTTTCTCAAGGGAAAAGAGGAATTCAGTTCCAAGCGAAGATGAGAAAGAGATTAGAATAGGTAGAAGGGATGTTTCAACAAGAAGGCATTCAGAGTTTCGAGAAACAAGGAGAATTTAGTTTCCAAGAATAGATAGGAATACTGATTAGAATAAAGAGACGGGATTTCCTAATGGAAGGGTAATTGGGGTTTCAAGGAACTAAGAGGAATTCGGCTTTAAGAAGGTCAAGGAGTCTCTCAACTCTAAACGATTTCTTCGGGTTGACGATTTGATCACGACACTTTGACTGATTGATAGATCTTGCCTTGCTTCCCACGCAACATGGATCTGAGATTCGAATAAGCTCCGCTACGGTTCGCATAACCTTATCACTCCAAAGAGACTGAAGGCGATGGATCGCTGATGACCGATTGGTGCAGAACGAAAGAATTCTGAGGGAGCTTTATGAAAAGATAGGTTCAATTAGAAAGGTATCGCCCGATTTTGAAAGGAGATTCGCTTATGGGTAATAGTGATCTTTAGAAACCGAGATTACTTCCTTGAAGTGCTTGCACGAGAAACCACGTTCAAGGTGCACCGAAAAGGTTACACGAGGCCCTTCTTTCGCAATTACTTCTTAGTCCTTTCGCACCTCATGAAAGCGGACAACTTGATAAAGGCGTTTCTTCTTATCTTCGGGGATCTTTGAGCATCCAAGTTTCCCTTTCTATTTGACTTAGTCCTCTTTGCCCTGAAAGGTTGCAACTTCTAACTCGTTCCTTCGTAGCCGCTTCAGAGGTAGGCAAGACTACCTTAAGGTCCGCGAATCCCGACCTCGGATTATATTCTTCACGTAACGTTAACTCCGAGTTTAGCTCGTACAAGGCTCTTCATTGCTGATCCGTAGGCTCCTACTTGGCGTGCTTTAACTCTTTAATGACGTGCCACGTCCGCTTTTGCCATTCCCTCACGGCTGAGGGTCTACGGGTCTTCAGTCTTCGGCTCTAGTTGCTTTCTTCGTCTTGCATTGAACTTCAACTACACAGAACGTGTTCTTCAAGTATTGAGGTTAACGAAGATCGTGCCAACGATGCTTCACGCGCGAAAACGCCATTCCCGAAGAACGTAGACCGTTGTCGTTGACTCCGAACCACGAGGGATTAGTCTTCTTCAACGAGTCGTTAACCTTCTGATTGCTTAGACGCACACGGTGCCATCCATCGTCTCGTACCAACTAACTACTCATTCCTAATCTAAAGCAGGCTCCTAAGCAAAGCTAAAACGAAGCAACTTAACTAAAAGCGATTAAGGCTTACCCGGAAAACGAGCCGCAAGCTGCAAAACAACGAGGTTAACAAAGCACATATAATATAAACAAACAAGGCGTGCCCTCACCGCGATTCCTAGAATTCACACATCCTAGGATTCTCAAAACATCTTAATTCCTACTTAATCAAGTCCTAGAGTCTCAAAAGTTCAACCCTAGGATCTCTACTCAGACCTCAACACAGGCTCTGATACCAACTGTGACACCCCAACCTCACACAGGCTGAGATAGATAAAACTTAGCACAACAGCTGCCTATCTCAACCAACAAACCAAACATAGCGGAAGCGAATTTAAAACCTAAGGGGCGTCATGCCACATCTAGGAAAGATAACACAACCTAGATGCACAGGCTAACCGTAAAAGCTGAACTGTATAAACGATAATCCTTAAACATATCTCAAAACATCCAACAACTAAACCAAAGTATATAGAATTCTCAAAACGGCACACAGGCCAAAGCATAAGTCTAAAAGCACAACCACTATCTAAGCCTCCTCATACGGGTGTATCTCTATCGCGCTCGCGCAAAGACTTTAAGGCAAACCTGGAAAACACACAAAGAACCATTAGCAAAAGACTGCTAAGTAACCACCATTCACACCCGCAAGGAAGTATAGATATA
>NC_044931.1:838827-843512 GCF_003576645.1 Ipomoea triloba | reverse complement strand
AGAAGATTTGCCATTTATTGCCATGTAGTGGAGTCTTTTGATCTCCTTGAGAGTTATGTATATTAGTGGTGTTGTAGTTTTGATGTTTTTTGTTTTAGTGGAAGGTGTGGATAGTGATAAAACGGAGAAGATGATCCCCGAGTGAAAATTGGAACCGAATCAAGCGTGTGACATTTATGATGTTAAGAGACAAGTGTTACAAGATTCACTCAAAGCAAAAGAAATCATGCTGAAGAGGTTTGACAAAGTAAAACAAAAGTAATCAATTAAAGAAAGAAAGAAGATGGATGTCCTATCTAGGTCTCATGTTTGATACTGCTACAGGGTGTTCTAGGCAATGCAACTAGGTATCTATCAAGGGAGCCCAAGGCACAATCATCGAGTGGCATCACACTTCGGACTCCCAGTTCCTTAGTCGGTTGTGGCATTTTAAACAAACACTTAGTCTACCGCTTCTCCCCGGCCTCGTAATCCCGGACCAAGGGTGGAGATGTGGCCGATTAGGACTCGTATAGGCCCGATATCTCGCATCCTATACTTCCCCTAATTTTACTACCTAACATCAACCCTAGAAGATTTGCCATTTATTGCCATGTAGTGGGAGTCTTTTGATCTCCTTGAGAGTTATGTATATTAGTGGTGTTGTAGTTTTGATGTTTTTGATTTAGTAGGAGGTGTGGATAGTGATAAAACGGAGAAGATGATTCCCGAGGGAGGTGTGGATAGTGATAAAACGGAGAAGATGATTCCCGAGTGAGGTGTGGATAGTGATAAAACGGAGAAGATGATTCCCGAGTGAAAATTGGAACGTGATAAAACGGAGAAGATGATTCCCGAGTGAAAATTGGAACCTGATAAAACGGAGAAGATGATTCCCGAGTGAAAATTGGAACCGAATAAAACGGAGAAGATGATTCCCGAGTGAAAATTGGAACCGAATCAAGCGTGTGACATTTATGATGTTAAGAGACAAGAGTTACAAGATTCACTCAAAGTAAAAGAAATCATGCTGAAGAGGTTTGACAAAGTAAAACAAAGTAATCAATTAAAGAAAGAAAGGAGATGGATGTCCTATCTAGGTCTCATGTTTAATACTACTACATGGTGTTCTAGGTAATGCAACTAGGTATCTATCAAGGGAGCCCACGGCACCATCACCGAGTGGCGTCACACTTCGGACTCCTAGTGCCTCAGTCGGTTGGGGCATTTTAAACAAACACTTAGTCTACTACTTCTCCCCGGCCTCGTAATCCCGGACCAAGGGTGGGGATGTGGCCGATTAGGACTCTTATAGGCCCGATATCTCGCAACCTATACTTCCCCTAATTTTACTACCTAACATCAACCCTAGAAGATTTGCCATTTATTGCCATGTAGTGGAAGTCTTTTGATCTCCTTGAGATTTATGTATATTAGTGGTGTTGTAGTTTTGATGTTTTGGTTTTAGTGGGAGGTGTGGATAGTGATAAAACGGAGAAGAAGATCCTCGAGTGTCGTGTTCTCAGGGATGGAAAATTGGAACCGAATCAAGCGTGTGACATTTATGATGTTAAGAGACAAGAGTTACAAGATTCACTCAAAGCAAAAGAAATCATGATGAAGAGGTTTGACAAAAGTAAAACAAAAGTAATCAATTAAAGAAAGAAAGGAGATGGATGTCCTATCTAGGTCTCATGTTTAATACTACTACATGGTGTTCTAGGCAATGCAACTAGGTATCTATCAAGGGAGCCCACGGCACAATCATCGAGTGTCGTCACACTTCGGACTTCCAGTTCCTTAGTCGGTTGTGGCATTTTAAACAAACACTTAGTCTACCGCTTCTCCCCGGCCTCGTAATCCCGGACCAAGGGTGGAGATGTGGCCGATTAGGACTCGTATAGGCCCGATATCTCGCAACCTATACTTCCCCTAACTTTACTACCTATCGTGGTCGTAAATTGAAGAAAATCAAGATAAACATCAACCCCAGAAGACTTGCCATTTATTGCCATGTAGTGAGAGTCTTTTGATCTCCTTGAGAGTTATGTATATTAGTGGTATTGTAGTTTTGATGTTTTGGTTTTAGTGGGAGGTGTGGATAGTGATAAAACGGAGAAGATGATCCCCGAGTGAAAATTGGAACCGAATCAAGCGTGTGACATTTATGATGTTAAGAGACATGAGTTACAAGATTCACTCAAAGCAAAAGAAATCATGATGAAGAGGTTTGACAAAGTAAAACAAAAGTAATCAATTAAAGAAAGAAAGAAGATGGATGTCCTATCTAGGTTTCATGTTTGATACTGCTACAGTGTGTTCTAGGCAATGCAACTAGGTATCTATCAAGGGAGCCCACGGCACCATCACCGAGTGGCGTCACAGTTCGGACTCCCAGTTTCTCAGTCGATTGGGGCATTTTAAACAAACACGTAGTCTACCAATTCTCCCCGGCCTCGTAGTCCCGGACCAAGGGTGGGGATGTGGCCGATTTGGACTCGTATAGGCCCGATATCTCGCATCCTATACTTCCCCTAATTTTACTACCTAACATCAATCCTAGAAGATTTGCCATTTATTGCCATGTAGTGGAGTCTTTTGATCTCCTTGAGAGTTATGTATATTAGTGGTGTTGTAGTTTTGATGTTTTTGTTTTAGTGGGAGGTGTGGAAAGTGATAAAACGGAGAAGATGATCCCCGAGTGAAAATTGGAACCGAATCAAGCGTGTGACATTTATGATGTTAAGAGACAAGAGTTACAAGATTCACTCAAAGCAAAAGAAATCATGCTGAAGAGGTTTGACAAAGTAAAACAAAAGTAATCAATTAAAAAAAGAAAGGAGATGGATGTCCTATCTAGGTCTCATGTTTAATACTACTACATGCTGTTCTAGGTAATGAACCTAGGTATATATCAAGGGAGCCCACGGCACGATCACGGAGTGGCGTTACACTTCGGACTCCCAGTGCCTCAGTCGGTTGGGGCATTTTAAACAAACACTTAGTCTACCACTTCTCCCCGGCCTCGTAATCCCGGACCAAGGGTGGGGATGTGGCCGATTAGGACTCTTATAGGCCCGATATCTCGCAACCTATACTTCCCCTAATTTTACTACCTAACATCAACCCTAGAAGATTTGCCATTTATTGCCATGTAGTGGAAGTCTTTTGATCTCCTTGAGATTTATGTATATTAGTGGTGTTGTAGTTTTGATGTTTTGGTTTTAGTGGGAGGTGTGGATAGTGATAAAACGGAGAAGAAGATCCTCGAGTGTCGTGTTTTCAGGGATGGAAAATTTGAACCGAATCAAGCGTGTGACATTTATGATGTTAAGAGACAAGAGTTACAAGATTCACTCAAAGCAAAACAAATCGTGATGAAGAGATTTGACAAAAGTAAAACAAAAGTAATCAATTAAAGAAAGAAAGGAGAGATGGATGTCCTATCTAGGTCTCATGTTTAATACTACTACATGGTGTTCTAGGCAATGCAACTAGGTATCTATCAAGGGAGCCCACGGCACAATCATCGAGTGGCGTCACACTTCGGACTTCCAGTTCCTTAGTCGGTTGTGGCATTTTAAACAAACACTTAGTCTACCGCTTCTCTCCGGCCTCGTAATCCCGGACCAAGGGTGGAGATGTGGCCGATTAGGACTCGTATAGGCCCGATATCTCGCAACCTATACTTTCCCTAACTTTACTACCTATCCTCGTCGTAAATTGAAGAAAATCAAGATAAACATCAACCCCAGAAGATTTGCCATTTATTGCCATGTAGTGGGAGTCTTTTGATCTCCTTGAGAGTTATGTATATTAGTGGTGTTGTAGTTTTGATGTTTTTGTTTTAGTGGGAGGTGTGGATAGTGATAAAACGGAGAAGATGATCCCCGAGTGAAAATTGGAACCGAATCAAGCGTGTGACATTTATGATGTTAAGAGACAAGAGTTACAAGATTCACTCAAAGCAAAAGAAATCATGATGAAGAGGTTTGACAAAGTAAAACAAAAGTAATCAATTAAAGAAAGAAAGAAGATGGATGTCCTATCTAGGTCTCATGTTTGATACTGCTATAGTGTGTTCTAGGCAATGCAACTAGGTATCTATCAAGGGAGCCCACGGCACCATCACCGAGTGGCGTCACAGTTCGGACTCCCAGTTTCTCAGTCGGTTGGGGCATTTTAAACAAACACGTAGTCTACCAATTCTCCCCGGCCTCGTAATCCCGGACCAAGGGTGGGGATGTGGCCGATTAGGACTCGTATAGGCCCGATATCTCGCAACCTATACTTCCCCTAACTTTACTACCTATCCTGGTCGTAAATTGAAGAAAATCAAGATAAACATCAACCCCAGAAGATTTGCCATTTATTGCCATGTAGTGGGAGTCTTTTGATCTCCTTGAGAGTTATGTATATTAGTGGTAATGTAGTTTTGATGTTTTGGTTTTAGTGGGAGGTGTGGATAGTGATAAAACGGAGAAGATGATCCCCGAGTGAAAATTGGAACCGAATCAAGCGTGTGACATTTATGATGTTAAGAGACAAGAGTTACAAGATTCACTCAAAGCAAAAGAAATCATGTTGAAGAGGTTTGACAAAGTAAAACAAAAGTAATCAATTAAAGAAAGAAAGGAGATGGATGTCCTGTCTAGGTCTCATGTTTAATACTACTACATGGTGTTCTAGGTAATGCAACTAGGTAT
>NC_044931.1:833242-838742 GCF_003576645.1 Ipomoea triloba | reverse complement strand
ATGGATGTCCTATCTAGGTCTCATGTTTAATACTACTACATGGTGTTCTAGGTAATGCAACTAGGTATCTGTCAAGGGAGCCCACGGCACCATCACCGAGTGGCGTCACAGTTCGGACTCCCAGTTTCTCAGTCGGTTGGGGCATTTTAAACAAACACGTAGTCTACCAATTCTCCCCGGCCTCGTAATCCCGGACCAAGGGTGGGGATGTGGCCGATTAGGACTCGTATAGGCCCGATATCTCGCAACCTATACTTCCCATAACTTTACTACCTATCCTGGTCGTAAATTGAAGAAAATCAAGATAAACATCAATCCCAGAAGATTTGCCATTTATTGCCNCAGAAGATTTGCCATTTATTGCCATGTAGTGGGAGTCTTTTGATCTCCTTGAGAGTTATGTATATTAGTGGTGTTGTAGTTTTGATGTTTTTGTTTTAGTGGGAGGTGTGGATAGTGATAAAACGGAGAAGATGATTCCCGAGTGAAAATTGGAACCGAATCAAGCGTGTGACATTTATGATGTTAAGAGACAAGAGTTACAAGATTCACTCAAAGCAAAAGAAATCATGCTGAAGAGGTTTGACAAAGTAAAACAAAAGTAATCAATTAAAGAAAGAAAGAAGATGGATGTCCTATCTAGGTCTCATGTTTGATACTGCTACAGGGTGTTCTACGCAATGCAACTAGGTATCTATCAAGGGAGCCCAAGGCACAATCATCGAGTGGCGTCACACTTCGGACTCCCAGTTCCTTAGTCGGTTGTGGCATTTTAAACAAACACTTAGTCTACCGCTTCTCCCCGGCCTCGTAATCCCGGACCAAGGGTGTCTACCGCTTCTCCCCGGCCTCGTAATCCCGGACCAAGGGTGGAGATATGGCCGATTAGGACTCGTATAGGCCCGATATCTCGCAACCTATACTTCACCTAACTTTACTAACCCCAGAAGATTTGCCATTTATTGCCATGTAGTGGGAGTCTTTTGATCTCCTTGAGAGTTATGTATATTAGTGGTGTTGTAGTTTTGATGTTTTTGTTTTAGTGGGAGGTGTGGATAGTGATAAAACGGAGAAGATGATTCCCAAGTGAAAATTGGAACCGAATCAAGCGTGTGACATTTATGATGTTAAGAGACAAGAGTTACAAGATTCACCCAAAGCAAAAGAAATCATGCTGAAGAGGTTTGACAAAGTAAAACAAAAGTAATCAATTAAAGAAAGAAAGGAGATGGATGTCCTATCTAGGTCTCATGTTTAATACTACTACATGGTGTTCTAGGTAATGAACCTAGGTATATATCAAGGGAGCCCACGGCACGATCACCGAGTGGCGTTACACTTCGGACTCCCAGTGCCTCAGTTGGTTGGGGCATTTTAAACAAACACTTAGTCTACCACTTCTCCCTGGCCTCGTAATCCCGGACCAAGGGTGGGGATGTGGCCGATTAGCACTCTTATAGGCCCGATATCTCGCAACCTATACTTCCCCTAATTTTACTACNGGAGTCTTTTGATCTCCTTGAGAGTTATGTATATTAGTGGTGTTGTAGTTTTGATGTTTTTGTTTTAGTGGGAGGTGTGGATAGTGATAAAACGGAGAAGATGATTCCCAAGTGAAAATTGGAACCGAATCAAGCGTGTGACATTTATGATGTTAAGAGACAAGAGTTACAAGATTCACCCAAAGCAAAAGAAATCATGCTGAAGAGGTTTGACAAAGTAAAACAAAAGTAATCAATTAAAGAAAGAAAGGAGATGGATGTCCTATCTAGGTCTCATGTTTAATACTACTACATGGTGTTCTAGGTAATGAACCTAGGTATATATCAAGGGAGCCCACGGCACGATCACCGAGTGGCGTTACACTTCGGACTCCCAGTGCCTCAGTTGGTTGGGGCATTTTAAACAAACACTTAGTCTACCACTTCTCCCTGGCCTCGTAATCCCGGACCAAGGGTGGGGATGTGGCCGATTAGCACTCTTATAGGCCCGATATCTCGCAACCTATACTTCCCCTAACTTTACTACCTATCCTGGTCGTAAATTGAAGAAAATCAAGATAAACATCAACCCCAGAAGATTTGCCATTTATTGCCATGTAGTGGGAGTCTTTTGATCTCCTTGAGAGTTATGTATATTAGTGGTGTTGTAGTTTTGATGTTTTTGTTTTAGTGGGAGGTGTGGATAGTGATAAAACGGAGAAGATGATCCCCGAGTGAAAATTGGAACCGAATCAAGCGTGTGACATTTATGATGTTAAGAGACAAGAGTTACAAGATTCACTCAAAGCAAAAGAAATCATGATGAAGAGGTTTGACAAAAGTAAAACAAAAGTAATCAATTAAAGAAAGAAAGGAGACCACCGAGTGGCGTCACACTTCGGACTCCCAGTTCCTCAGTCGGTTGGGGCATTTTAAACAAACACTTAGTCTACCGCTTCTCCCCGGCCTCGTAATCCCGGACCAAGGGTGGGGATGTGGCCGATTAGGACTCGTATAGGCCCGATATCTCGCAACCTATACTTCCCCTAACTTTACTACCTATCCTGGTCGTAAATTGAAGAAAATCAAGATAAACATCAACCCTAGAAGATTTGCCATTTATTGCCATGTAGTGGAGTCTTTTGATCTCCTTGAGAGTTATGTATATTAGTGGTGTTGTAGTTTTGATGTTTTTGTTTTAGTGGGAGGTGTGGATAGTGATAAAACGGAGAAGATGATTCCCAAGTGAAAATTGGAACCGAATCAAGCGTGTGACATTTATGATGTTAAGAGACAAGAGTTACAAGATTCACCCAAAGCAAAAGAAATCATGCTGAAGAGGTTTGACAAAGTAAAACAAAAGTAATCAATTAAAGAAAGAAAGAAGATGGATGTCCTATCTAGGTCTCATGTTTGATACTGCTACAGGGTGTTCTAGGCAATGCAACTAGGTATCTATCAAGGGAGCCCACGGCACCACCACCGAGTGGCGTCACAGTTCGGACTCCCAGTTCCTCAGTCGGTTGGGGCATTTTAAACAAACACTTAGTCTACCACTTCTCCCCGGCCTCGTAATCCCGGACCAAGGGTGGGGATGTGGCCGATTAGGACTCGTATAGGCCCGATATCTCGCAACCTATACTTCCCCTAACTTTACTACCTATCCTGGTCGTAAATTGAAGAAAATCAAGATAAACATCAACCCCAGAAGATTTGCCATTTATTGCCATGTAGTGGGAGTCTTTTGATCTCCTTGAGATTTATGTATATTAGTGGTGTTGTAGTTTTGATGTTTTGGTTTTAGTGGGAGGTGTGGATAGTGATAAAACGGAGAAGAAGATCCTCGAGTGTCGTGTTTTCAGGGATGAAAAATTGGAACCGAATCAAGCGTGTGACATTTATGATGTTAAGAGACAAGAGTTACAAGATTCACCCAAAGCAAAAGAAATCATGCTGAAGAGGGTTTGACAAAGTAAAACAAAAGTAATCAATTAAAGAAAGAAAGGAGATGGATGTCCTATCTAGGTCTCATGTTTGATACTGCTACAGGGTGTTCTAGGCAATGCAACTAGGTATCTATCAAGGGAGCCCACGGCACCATCACCGAGTGGCGTCACAGTTCGGACTCCCAGTTCCTCAGTCGGTTGGGGCATTTTAAACAAACACTTAGTCTACCACTTCTCCCCGGCCTCGTAATCCCGGACCAAGGGTGGGGATGTGGCCGATTAGGACTCGTATAGGCCCGATATCTCGCAACCTATACTTCCCATAACTTTACTACCTATCCTGGTCGTAAATTGAAGAAAATCAAGATAAACATCAACCCCAGAAGATTTGCCATTTATTGCCATGTAGTGGGAGTCTTTTGATCTCCTTGAGAGTTATGTATATTAGTGGTGTTGTAGTTTTGATGTTTTTGTTTTAGTGGGAGGTGTGGATAGTGATAAAACGGAGAAGATGATCCCCGAGTGAAAATTGGAACCGAATCAAGCGTGTGACATTTATGATGTTAAGAGACAAGAGTTACAAGATTCACTCAAAGCAAAAGAAATCATGCTGAAGAGGTTTGACAAAGTAAAACAAAAGTAATCAATTAAAGAAAGAAAGAAGATGGATGTCCTATCTAGGTCTCATGTTTGATACTGCTACAGTGTGTTCTAGGCAATGCAACTAGGTATCTATCAAGGGAGCCCACGGCACCATCACCGAGTGGCGTCACAGTTCGGACTCCCTGTTTCTCAGTCGGTTGGGGCATTTTAAACAAACACGTAGTCTACCAATTCTCCCCGGCCTCGTAATCCCGGACCAAGGGTGGGGATGTGGCCGATTAGGACTCGTATAGGCCCGATATCTCGCAACCTATACTTCCCATAACTTTACTACCTATCCTGGTCGTAAATTGAAGAAAATCAAGATAAACATCAATCCCAGAAGATTTGCCATTTATTGCCATGTAGTGGGAGTCTTTTGATCTCCTTGAGAGTTATGTATATTAGTGGTGTTGTAGTTTTGATGTTTTTGTTTTAGTGGGAGGTGTGGATATTGATAAAACGGAGAAGATGATTCCCGAGTGAAAATTGGAACCGAATCAAGCGTGTGACATTTATGATGTTAAGAGACAAGAGTTACAAGATTCACTCAAAGCAAAAGAAATCATGTTGAAGAGGTTTGACAAAGTAAAACAAAAGTAATCAATTAAAGAAAGAAAGGATATGGATGTCCTATCTAGGTCTCATGTTTAATACTACTACATGGTGTTCTAGGTAATGCAACTAGGTATCTATCAAGGGAGCCCACGGCACCATCACCGAGTGGCGTCACAGTTCGGACTCCCAGTTTCTCAGTCGGTTGGGGCATTTTAAACAAACACGTAGTCTACCAATTCTCCCCGGCCTCGTAATCCCGGACCAAGGGTGGGGATGTGGCCGATTAGGACTCGTATAGGCCCGATATCTCGCAACCTATACTTCCCATAACTTTAATACCTATACTGGTCGTAAATTGAAGAAAATCAAGATAAACATCAATCACAGAAGATTTGCCATTTATTGCCATGTAGTGGGAGTCTTTTGATCTCCTTGAGAGTTATGTATATTAGTGGTGTTGTAGTTTTGATGTTTTTGTTTTAGTGGGAGGTGTGGATAGTGATAAAACGGAGAAGATGATCCCCGAGTGAAAATTGGAACCGAATCAAGCGTGTGACATTTATGATGTTAAGAGACATGAGTTACAAGATTCACTCAAAGCAAAAGAAATCATGATGAAGAGGTTTGACAAAGTAAAACAAAAGTAATCAATTAAAGAAAGAAAGAAGATGGATGTCCTATCTAGGTCTCATGTTTGATACTGCTACAGTGTGTTCTAGGCAATGCAACTAGGTATCTATCAAGGGAGCCCACGGCACCATCACCGAGTGGCGTCACAGTTCGGACTCCCTGTTTCTCAGTCGATTGGGGTATTTTAAACAAACACGTAGTCTACCACTTCTCCCCGGCCTCGTAATCCCGGACCAAGGGTGG
>NC_044931.1:807536-828092 GCF_003576645.1 Ipomoea triloba | reverse complement strand
TATTGGGGACAGAAGGTTAAAACTAGTACGGTAGTATATAGAGGAAAACATTTATAGAAGGCATGCTCATTAAGAAAAACGTTGATCCAACAAGGAAAAAGAATGAAAGGTTTAGGGTTCAAGATTCAAGGACAACGTAGGTTAAGATTAGAATCAAAGGTTACCAAGGTTACAACTTAGGAAATAAGGTTGTCACCTTGCACAAGATATTTTCAAGAAGCAAACAATAGTAACGTTTGAAAAAGATAGAAGAGATTTTACAGCCGAGGAAATATCTAGTTCTTTCATCAAGGAAGAGAAATGAAAAGAACTCGGATTTGAGAAAAGATAGGAACGAGATTGAAAACGCGGAAAGAGTTTTACAACGATAGGGTATCCAGCTTATTCAAGGAAAAGGAGGGAATCAGGTTCCAAGAAGAATTAGGAATGAGGTTTGAAAAGACATAAATGATTTTCAACGACAGGGTATGCAATTTTCCAAAGGAAAGAAAGAAATTCAATCTTGAAAGGAGGTAAGAATGAGACTTAAGATAAACTGAAGGGACGTCTCAACGAAAGGATATACAATTTCCAAGGGAACGAGAGAAATTCGGTTTCAAGGGACGATAGCAATGGGGTCTAGAATCAATAGGAGGGATGTTTCAGCAAAAGGCATTTGGAGTCTCAAGAAACAAAGAAGAATTTAGTTTCCCACAAGAGATGTGAATAATGATTAGAACATATAGAAGGGATTTCTCAACAAAAGGATAATTGGGATTTCAAGGATGAAAGAGGAATTCAGATTTAAGAAGAATAAGGAGTTTCTCAACTCTAAGCGGTTTCCACAGCTTGACGATTTGACCATGATACTCTGACCGATTGACGGATCTTGACCTTGCTTCCTACGCAACGTGGGTCTACAGTTCGGATAAGCTCTACTTCGTAAGGTACGACAGCACAACCTTTGCCACCCCAGGAGAAGTCGAAGGCGATGGATTGCTAAAGACTGATTGGTGCAGAACGAGGGATTCCTGAGGAAGCTTCATGAAAAGGTAGGTTCAACTAGGGAGGTATCGCCTGATCTTGAAAGGAGATTCGCCTATGATTACTGGTGATCTTGAAAACCAGGTTTACTTTCTTGTACTTTGAAACATCGAGGTCCTAAAGCCGACGTAACGCGTGCATCTTCTTTAGCATTAAGAATTCTTGCTCTTTTGATCGTTCAGGGTTCTACGAGAAGTCCTTTATTTATTCGATTGGCAATCTTCGTTGTAAGATGGTTCGGTCAAGTCTTGGTGTTCTTCTTGCGATTATTGCAGGTCAATAGCGCAAACACTTATCAACTTGTCATTTCATTCTTCATTGGTTCTTCTTGTTGGTCATTTGGGGTAGTGGAACGTAGCTCTCAAATTTAATCTTTGCATTTAACACGATCCATGACACCTTTGCTTACTTGCTCGGTAGGCCAAGTCTTCTACGGAACTTCATTAGCACTACGGTCCAACTCCACTTAGGAAAATTCGGGGATTGAGCTAGCCTTTAGGTTCACTTCGGTTGGTCTTGATATGCGGTTGATTCGGTCGTTTACTATCTTGCTTAGTTTATTCCTTTATTTATTTCTTGCCACCGAGGTTCCTTCCTTAGAGTGCTTGCACGAGACTCCTTATGGCCGACCTGAAAGCTCCTACTTGGCGTGCTTTAACTCTTCCTTGACGCGTCGGCATTTGCTCGTGCCGATCCCTCATAGCCGAGAGTCTTCGAGTCTTCAGTCTTCGAGCTCCTATTGCTTTCTTCGTCTTCTTATCGCACTTCAGCTGCACGAACTTGTTCTTCAAGTCTTGAGGCGAACGAAGGTCTCGCAGACGATACCACGTACACGAAGACGCCATTCCCGAAGAACGTAGATTGCTGTCGATAACTCCAAGCTGCGAGTAGATTAGTCTTCTTCAACGAGCCGCTCGATCTTCTGATTGCTTAGACGCATACAGCGCTATCCATCGTTTCGCATCAACTAACTACTTATTCCTAATCTAAGGCAGGCTCCTAGGCAAAACTAAAACGAAGCAACTTAACCAAAAGCGATTAAGACTTACCGAGTAGATGAGCCGCAAGCTGCAGACAACAAGGTTAACAAAGCACAAACAACATAAACAAACAAGGCGTGTCCTCACCGCGATTCCTAGAATTCACACATCCTAGGATTCTCAAACATCTTAATTCCTACTGATCAAGTCCTAGAGTCTCAAAAGTTCAACCCTAGGATCTCTACTTAGACCTCAACACAGGCTCTGATACCAACTGTGACACCCCCAACCTCACACAGGCCGAGATAGATAAAACTTAGCACGANTAAAATTCTCAAAACATAATCCACAATCATCGAAAGTACTCAAACCACTAATCCAGAGTATACTAATAATATCTCAAGGCACACAGGCCAAAACCAAAGTCTAAACAAGGTAAACTAAGGCTAAACATCCTCATAAGGAAAGCTCTAGCGCGCTCTCGCATAACTACTCCATACCTGGAAAACACACAAAGAACCATTAGCAAAAGAATGCTAAGCAACCACCATTCACACCCGCAAGGAGATATAGATATACATAAGCTTGTAAATAGGTTTACACACCCATATAGAATATAAACACCAACGAACTGTTCAGTAGTTGAAAACGATACTCAACAATAATAAGCTGAACGAATCACAAACCAAGACTCAGTCAAACAAAGCCAATAGCCAACAACAAAACATAATGCAATAACGAACCATAACCGAGATCCATAAGGTATCGACCGAATTAGCATAAAGAGCTCATAAAACGGACCAAGAAGGAACCCCAACTCCAACCTCCAAACCAAGTCAACCCAACCACCAAACCAAGTCAAACCACATAGTCAGAAGTCAGGAGTCAGGAGTCAATCCCGGAAAAACCGGTACACAGGGGTGACCAACCCAAAGTCAGTGGTCAAGAGCCAAACCCGGAAAACCGGTACACATGGGTGATGAGCCCAATCACAGGGACCGAAGTCCAATCACAGGGGTAATCAACCCAATCACAGGGACCGAAGTCCAAAGTCAGAAGTCAATAGTAGCACAATCAATAGTAGCACAGTCAATAGTAGCCAACAACCACCAACAACCTCAACCAAACCACCATCACAACCTCATACTCCAACATCACTCAAAGCAACCAAAACAAAGTGTTCATCTCAAATATGAACACAAACCAACTCCCAGATAATGAATCAAAGGATCAATAGATCAAGAATACCAAAAATGGAAACCAAAGACATGAATCAATACTCCAAGCTAAGGTATAAAATACCCAATAAATGACATGAATAAATACTCCAAAGACATGGTAAAATGCCCAACAAAACAATCCAACAATAATCAGAAACAAAGGACCAACAACAGGCAACAACAACAGAAGACAGTTCACTGGAATCAGATTCCCAGCAAACGTGCGGAGCACCTCAACGGACCACTGCCTTCCGCCGGCCTCCTCCGCGAGAAGGAGACGGCCTCCCTCAACGGGCCTCTCCCTTCCGCCCGGACCTACCGTCGCCACCTTGCGGATCGCCCTCGCGGGTTACATTGTGCCGTTCAGGTCTTCCGCAAGGCCAACCCAAATCCCTTCCAGTGACAGTTCAACCCAGATCAACAAATCCCACTTCCAGAATACAAAATCAGACCAAATACACTCACATTCCATCCAATTTAGAGTCCAAGAATAGGGAAATCCATAGCATCATTGATCATACAACACTAGGCAAAAGATCAAGATGAAATCCAACAAATATGTCCAAGAAATAGGGCTAAACAACAAGAATTTCAGGATTTCCAACACCAAGATCATTATATATAGAATAGGTGAATAAAATAGATTTGATGGACATGGATGGTTACCTCAAAGAGCTTTTCCTATTCCAACAAGCCTTTTGCTAGCTCACAAAGCCCCACCTTCACCTTGATCATCTTTTTCCCAAAGAACCCCAAAAGAACACTTATAAGATTATGCAAAAAGGCTAACAAAACTATGAAATGCAAGGTAGATTCTAGGCTAGATGCACTTACCCAATCCTAAACAAGCATAAAAGAGCAATCTTGACTTGAAAACTTGTAGGGAAAAGAAGATCAATTTTTGGGACAATTTGGAGTGAAAGTGGCGTGAGAGTGTAGGGAGGGAGGAAGAGGAGTGAAAGCTTTTAGGGTATTTTGATCATCAAAATATATACTAAGAATACATACAATATTTAGGGTGTAAGACTTTAATATGAGATGGGCTTAAGTACATATTATAATGGCTTACAAGAATTAAATATATGTCCAAGACTAGTAAGTTGGGCTAAATGAATTCACCCCTTACAATTAAATATGATAATTAGAACAAGGAAGCCCATAAGATGTCTTAGAAACAATACATATATATTATATAATATATGATCAAGAAATTGGGCTTGTAGGAATATTTAATTACAAATATTGTAAGGATCCAAATTGAATAAAATCCCTTACAAGAATAAATTCAATTAATTGGGCTCTTGATTAGAATAATCAAATTAGGCTCAAGAATATATATATATGTATATATATTAAATTGAAAGAATTAGCCCAATTGGAATTAATTAAATTACCCAAGGAATTAATTATCGGTAGTAAGGCTTGAACGAATTTACGGGGTGTTACAGGTGGGGATGTGGCCGATTAGGACTCGTATAGGCACGATATCTCGCAACCTATACTTACCATAACTTTACTACCTATCCTGGTCGTAAATTGAAGAAAATCAAGATAAACATCAACCCCAGGTGCCGATCCCTCATAGGCCATGTAGTGGGAGTCTTTTGATCTCCTTGAGAGTTATGTATATTAGTGGTATTGTAGTTTTGATGTTTTGGTTTTAGTGGGAGGTGTGGATAGTGATAAAACATAGAAGAAGATCCCCGAGTGTCGTGTTCTCAGGGATGGAAAATTGGAACTGAATCAAGCGTGTGACATTTATGATGTTAAGAGACAAGAGTTACAAGATTCACTCAAAGCAAAAGAAATCATGATGAAGAGGTTTGACAAAAGTAAAACAAAAGTAATCAATTAAAGAAAGAAAGAAGATGGATGTCCTATCTAGGTCTCATGTTTGATACTGCTACAGTGTGTTCTAGGCAATGCAACTAGGTATCTATCAAGGGAGCCCACGGCACAATCATCGAGTGGCGTCACACTTCGGACTTCCAGTTCCTTAGTCGGTTGTGGCATTTTAAACAAACACTTAGTCTACCGCTTCTCCCCGGCCTCGTATTCCCGGACCAAGGGTGGAGATGTGGCCGATTAGGACTCGTATAGGCCCGATATCTCGCAACCTATACTTCCCCTAACTTTACTACCTATCCTGGTCGTAAATTGAAAAAAATCAAGATAAACATCAACCCCAGAAGATTTGCCATTTATTGCCATGTAGTGGGAGTTTTTTGATCTCCTTGAGAGTTATGTATATTAGTGGTATTGTAGTTTTGATGTTTTGGTTTTAGTGGGAGGTGTGGATAGTGATAAAACGGAGAAGATGATCCCCGAGTGAAAATTGGAACCGAATCAAGCGTGTGACATTTATGATGTTAAGAGACATGAGTTACAAGATTCACTCAAAGCAAAAGAAATCATGATGAAGAGGTTTGACAAAGTAAAACAAAACTAATCAATTAAAGAAAGAAAGAAGATGGATGTCCTATCTAGGTCTCATGTTTGATACTGCTACAGTGTGTTCTAGGCAATGCAACTAGGTATCTATCAAGGGAGCCCACGGCACAATCATCGAGTGGCGTCACACTTCGGACTTCCAGTTCCTTAGTCGGTTGTGGCATTTTAAACAAACACTTAGTCTACCGCTTCTCCCCGGCCTCGTAATCCCGGACCAAGGGTGGAGATGTGGCCGATTAGGACTCGTATAGGCCGATATCTCGCAACCTATACTTCCCCTAACTTTACTACCTATCCTGGTCGTAAATTGAAGAAAATCAAGATAAACATCAACCCCAGAAGATTTGCCATTTATTGCCATGTAGTGGGAGTCTTTTGATCTCCTTGAGAGTTATGTATATTAGTGGTATTGTAGTTTTGATGTTTTGGTTTTAGTGGGAGGTGTGGATAGTGATAAAACGGAGAAGATGATCCCCGAGTGAAAATTGGAACCGAATCAAGCGTGTGACATTTATGATGTTAAGAGACATGAGTTACAAGATTCACTCAAAGCAAAAGAAATCATGATGAAGAGGTTTGACAAAGTAAAACAAAACTAATCAATTAAAGAAAGAAAGAAGATGGATGTCCTATCTAGGTGTCATGTTTGATACTGCTATAGTGTGTTCTAGGCAATGCAACTAGGTATCTATCAAGGGAGCCCACGGCACCATCACCGAGTGGCGTCACAGTTCGGACTCCCAGTTTCTCAGTCGGTTGGGTCATTTTAAACAAACACGTAGTCTACCAATTCTCCCCGGCCTCGTAATCCCGGACCAAGGGTGGGGATGTGGCCGATTAGGACTCGTATAGGCCCGATATCTCGCAACCTATACTTCCCATAACTTTACTACCTATCCTGGTCGTAAATTGAAGAAAATCAAGATAAACATCAACCCCAGAAGATTTGCCATTTATTGCCATGTAGTGGGAGTCTTTTGATCTCCTTGAGAGTTATGTATATTAGTGGTGTTGTAGTTTTGATGTTTTTGTTTTAGTGGGAGGTGTGGATAGTGATAAAACGGAGAAGATGATCCCCGAGTGAAAATTGGAACCGAATCAAGCGTGTGACATTTATGATGTTAAGAGACAAGAGTTACAAGATTCACTCAAAGCAAAAGAAATCATGCTGAAGAGGTTTGACAAAGTAAAACAAAAGTAATCAATTAAAGAAAGAAAGAAGATGGATGTCCTATCTAGGTCTCATGTTTGATACTGCTACAGGGTGTTCTAGGCAATGCAACTAGGTATCTATCAAGGGAGCCCACGGCACCATCACCGAGTGGCGTCACAGTTCGGACTCCCAGTTTCTCAGTCGGTTGGGGCATTTTAAACAAACACGTAGTCTACCACTTCTCCCCGGCCTCGTAATCCCGGACCAAGGGTGGGGATGTGGCCGATTAGGACTCGTATAGGCCCGATATCTCGCAACCTATACTTCCCATAACTTTACTACCTATCCTGGTCGTAAATTGAAGAAAATCAAGATAAACATCAACCCCAGAAGATTTGCCATTTATTGCCATGTAGTTGGAGTCTTTTGATCTCTTTGAGAGTTATGTATATTAGTGGTATTGTAGTTTTGATGTTTTGGTTTTAGTGGGAGGTGTGGATAGTTATAAAACATAGAAGAAGATCCCCGAGTGTCGTGTTCTCAGGGATCGAAAATTGGAACTGAATCAAGCGTGTGACATTTATGATGTTAAGAGACAAGAGTTACAAGATTCACTCAAAGCAAAAGAAATCATGATGAAGAGGTTTGACAAAAGTAAAACAAAAGTAATCAATTAAAGAAAGAAAGGAGATGGATGTCCTGTCTAGGTCTCATGTTTAATACTACTACATGGTGTTCTAGGCAATGCAACTAGGTATCTATCAAGGGAGCCCACGGCACAATCATCGAGTGGCGTCACACTTCGGACTTCCAGTTCCTTAGTCGGTTGTGGCATTTTAAACAAACACTTAGTCTACCGCTTCTCCCCGGCCTCGTAATCCCGGACCAAGGGTGGAGATGTGGCCGATTAGGACTCATATAGGCCCGATATCTCGCAACCTATACTTCCCCTAACTTTACTACCTATCCTAGTCGTAAATTGAAGAAAATCAAGATAAACATCAACCCCAGAAGATTTGCCATTTATTGCCATGTAGTGGGAGTTTTTTGATCTCCTTGAGAGTTATGTATATTAGTGGTATTGTAGTTTTGATGTTTTGGTTTTAGTGGGAGGTGTGGATAGTGATAAAACGGAGAAGATGATCCCCGAGTGAAAATTGGAACCGAATCAAGCGTGTGACATTTATGATGTTAAGAGACATGAGTTACAAGATTCACTCAAAGCAAAAGAAAATCATGATGAAGAGGTTTGACAAAGTAAAACAAAACTAATCAATTAAAGAAAGAAAGAAGATGGATGTCCTATCTAGGTCTCATGTTTGATACTGCTACAGTGTGTTCTAGGCAATGCAACTAGGTATCTATCAAGGGAGCCCACGGCACAATCATCGAGTGGCGTCACACTTCGGACTTCCAGTTCCTTAGTCGGTTGTGGCATTTTAAACAAACACTTAGTCTACCGCTTCTCCCCGGCCTCGTAATCCCGGACCAAGGGTGGAGATGTGGCCGATTAGGACTCGTATAGGCCCGATATCTCGCAACCTATACTTCCCCTAACTTTACTACCTATCCTGGTCGTAAATTGAAGAAAATCAAGATAAACATCAACCCTAGAAGATTTGCCATTTATTGCCATGTAGTGGGAGTCTTTTGATCTCCTTGAGAGTTATGTATATTAGTGGTATTGTAGTTTTGATGTTTTGGTTTTAGTGGGAGGTGTGGATAGTGATAAAACGGAGAAGATGATCCCCGAGTGAAAATTGGAACCGAATGAAGCGTGTGACATTTATGATGTTAAGAGACATGAGTTACAAGAAGCGTGTGACATTTATGATGTTAAGAGACATGAGTTACAAGATTCACTCAAAGCAAATGATGTTAAGAGACATGAGTTACAAGATTCACTCAAAGCAAAAGAAATCATGATGAAGAGGTTTGACAAAGTAAAACAAAAGTAATCAATTAAAGAGAGAAAGAAGATGGATGTCCTATCTAGGTCTCATGTTTGATACTGCTACAGGGTGTTCTAGGCAATGCAACTAGGTATCTATCAAGGGAGCCCACGGCACCATCACCGAGTGGCGTCACAGTTCGGACTCCCAGTTTCTCAGTCGGTTGGGGCATTTTAAACAAACACTTAGTCTACCACTTCTCCCCGGCCTCGTAATCCCGGACCAAGGGTGGGGATGTGGCCGATTAGGACTCGTATAGGCCCGATATCTCGCAACCTATACTTCCCATAACTTTACTACCTATCCTGGTCGTAAATTGAAGAAAATCAAGATAAACATCAACCCCAGAAGATTTGCCATTTATTGCCATGTAGTGGGAGTCTTTTGATCTCCTTGAGAGTTATGTATATTAGTGGTGTTGTAGTTTTGATGTTTTTGTTTTAGTGGGAGGTGTGGATAGTGATAAAACGGAGAAGATGATTCCCGAGTGAAAATTGGAACCGAATCAAGCGTGTGACATTTATGATGTTAAGAGACAAGAGTTACAAGATTCACTCAAAGCAAAAGAAATCATGCTGAAGAGGTTTGACAAAGTAAAATAAAAGTAATCAATTAAAGAAAGAAAGAAGATGGATGTCCTATCTAGGTCTCATGTTTGATACTACTACAGGGTGTTCTAGGCAATGCAACTAGGTATCTATCAAGGGAGCCCACGGCACAATCATCGAGTGGTGTCACACTTCGGACTCCCAGTTCCTTAGTCGGTTGTGGCATTTTAAACAAACACTTAGTCTACCGCTTCTCCCCGGCCTCGTAATCCCGGACCAAGGGTGGAGATGTGGCCGATTAGGACTCGTATAGGCCCGATATCTCGCAACCTATACTTCCCCTAACTTTACTACCTATCGTGGTCGTAAATTGAAGAAAATCAAGATAAACATCAACCCCAGAAGATTTGCCATTTATTGCCATGTAGTGGGAGTCTTTTGATCTCCTTGAGAGTTATGTATATTAGTGGTGTTGTAGTTTTGATGTTTTTGTTTTAGTGGGAGGTGTGGATAGTGATAAAACGGAGAAGATGATTCCCGAGTGAAAATTGGAACCGAATCAAGCGTGTGACATTTATGATGTTAAGAGACAAGAGTTACAAGATTCACTCAAAGCAAAAGAAATCATGCTGAAGAGGTTTGACAAAGTAAAACAAAAGTAATCAATTAAAGAAAGAAAGAAGATGGATGTCCTATCTAGGTCTCATGTTTGATACTGCTACAGGGTGTTCTAGGCAATGCAACTAGGTATCTATCAAGGGAGCCCACGGCACCATCACCGAGTGGCGTCACAGTTCGGACTCCCAGTTTCTCAGTCGGTTGGGGCATTTTAAACAAACACGTAGTCTACCACTTCTCCCCGGCCTCGTAATCCCGGACCAAGGGTGGGGATGTGGCCGATTAGGACTCGTATAGGCCCGATATCTCGCAACCTATACTTACCATAACTTTACTACCTATCCTGGTCGTAAATTGAAGAAAATCAAGATAAACATCAACCCAGAAGATTTGTCATTTATTATCATGTAGTGGAGTCTTTTGATCTCCTTGAGAGTTATGTATATTAGTGGTATTGTAGTTTTGATGTTTTGGTTTTAGTGGGAGGTGTGGATAGTGATAAAATGGAGAAGATGATCCCCGAGTGAAAATTGGAACCGAATCAAGCGTGTGACATTTATGATGTTAAGAGACATGAGTTACAAGATTCACTCAAAGCAAAAGAAATCATTATGAAGAGGTTTGACAAAGTAAAACAAAAGTAATCAATTAAAGAAAGAAAGAAGATGGATGTCCTATCTAGGTCTCATGTTTGATACTGCTACAGTGTGTTCTAGGCAATGCAACTAGGTATCTATCAAGGGAGCCCACGGCACCATCACCGAGTGGCGTCACAGTTCGGACTCCCAGTTTCTCAGTCGGTTGGGGCATTTTAAACAAACACTTAGTCTACCACTTCTCCCCGGCCTCGTAATCCCGGATCAAGGGTGGGGATGTGGCCGATTAGGACTCGTATAGGCCCGATATCTCGCATCCTATACTTCCCCTAATTTTACTACCTAACATCAACCCTAGACGATTTGCCATTTATTGCTATGTAGTGGGAGTCTTTTGATCTCCTTGAGAGTTATGTATATTAGTGGTGTTAGTTTTGATGTTTTTGTTTTAGTGGAAGGTGTGGATAGTGATAAAACGGAGAAGAAGATCCCCGAGTGAAAATTGGAACCAAATCAAGCGTGTGACATTTATGATGTTAAGAGACAAGAGTTACAAGATTCACTCAAAGCAAAAGAAATCATGCTGAAGAGGTTTGACAAAGTAAAACAAAAGTAATCAATTAAAGAGAGAAAGAAGATGGATGTCCTATCTAGGTCTCATGTTTGATACTGCTACAGTGTGTTCTAGGCAATGCAACTAGGTATCTATCAAGGGAGCCCACGGCACCATCACCGAGTGGCGTCACAGTTCGGACTCCCAGTTTCTCAGTCGGTTGGGGCATTTTAAACAAACACTTAGTCTACCACTTCTCCCCGGCCTCGTAATCCCGGATCAAGGGTGGGGATGTGGCCGATTAGGACTCGTATAGGCCCGATATCTCGCAACCTATACTTCCCCTAACTTTACTACCTATCCTGGTCGTAAATTGAAGAAAATCAAGATAAACATCAATCATAGAAGATTTGCCATTTATTGCCATGTAGTGTGAGTCTTTTGATCTCCTTGAGAGTTATGTATATTAGTGGTGTTGTAGTTTTGATGTTTTTATTTTAGTGGGAGGTGTGGATAGTGATAAAACGGAGAAGATGATTCCCGAGTGAAAATTGGAACCGAATCAAGCGTGTGACATTTATGATGTTAAGAGACAAGAGTTACAAGATTCACTCAAAGCAAAAGAAATCATGCTGAAGAGGTTTGACAAAGTAAAACAAAAGTAATCAATTAAAGAGAGAAAGAAGATGGATGTCCTATCTAGGTCTCATGTTTGATACTGCTACAGGGTGTTCTAGGCAATGCAACTAGGTATCTATTAAGGGAGCCCACGGCACAATCATCGAGTGGCGTCACACTTCGGACTCCCAGTTCCTTAGTCGGTTGTGGCATTTTAAACAAACACTTTGCCTACCGCTTCTCCCCGGCCTCGTAATCCCGGACCAAGGGTGGAGATGTGGCCGATTAGGACTCGTATAGGCCCGATATCTCGCAACCTATACTTCCCCTAACTTTACTACCTATCCTGGTCGTAAATTGAAGAAAATCAAGATAAACATCAATCCCAGAAGATTTGCCATTTATTGCCATGTAGTGGGAGTCTTTTGATCTCCTTGAGAGTTATGTATATTAGTGGTGTTGTAGTTTTGATGATTTTGTTTTAGTGGGAGGTGTGGATAGTGATAAAACGGAGAAGATGATCCCCGAGTGAAAATTGGAACCGAATCAAGCGTGTGACATTTATGATGTTAAGAGACAAGAGTTACAAGATTCACTCAAAGCAAAAGAAATCATGCTGAAGAGGTTTGACAAAGTAAAACAAAAGTAATCAATTAAAGAGAGAAAGAAGATGGATGTCCTATCTAGGTCTAATGTTTGATACTGCTACAGGGTGTTCTAGGCAATGCAACTAGGTATCTATCAAGGGAGCCCACGGCACAATCATCGAGTGGCGTCACACTTCGGACTCCCAGTTCCTTAGTCGGTTGTGGCATTTTAAACAAACACTTTGCCTACCGCTTCTCCCCGGCCTCGTAATCCCGGACCAAGGGTGGAGATGTGGCCGATTAGGACTCGTATAGGCCCGATATCTCGCAACCTATACTTCCCCTAACTTTACTACCTATCCTGGTCGTAAATTGAAGAAAATCAAGATAAACATCAATCCCAGAAGATTTGCCATTTATTGCCATGTAGTGGGAGTCTTTTGATCTCCTTGAGAGTTATGTATATTAGTGGTGTTGTAGTTTTGATGTTTTTGTTTTAGTGGGAGGTGTGGATTGTGATAAAACGGAGAAGATGATTCCCGAGTGAAAATTGGAACCGAATCAAGCGTGTGACATTTATGATGTTAAGAGACAAGAGTTACAAGATTCACTCAAAGCAAAAGAAATCATGGTGAAGAGGTTTGACAAAAGTAAAACAAAAGTAATCAATTAAAGAAAGAAAGGAGATGGATGTCCTATCTAGGTCTCATGTTTAATACTACTACATGGTGTTCTAGGTAATGCAACTAGGTATCTATCATTGGAGCCCACGGCACCATCACAGAGTGGCGTCACAGTTCGGACTCCCAGTTTCTCAGTCGGTTGGGGTATTTTAAACAAACACGTAGTCTACCACTTCTCCCCGGCCTCGTAATCCCGGACCAAGGGTGGGGATGTGGCCGATTAGGACTCGTACAGGCCCGATATCTCGCAACCTATACTTACCATAACTTTACTACCTATCCTGGTCGTAAATTGAAGAAAATCAAGATAAACATCAACCCAAGAAGATTTGCCATTTATTGCCATGTAGTGGGAGTCTTTTGATCTCCTTGAGAGTTATGTATATTAGTGGTATTGTAGTTTTGATGTTTTGGTTTTAGTGGGAGGTGTGGATAGTGATAAAACATAGAAGAAGATCCCCGAGTGTCGTGTTCTCAGGGATGGAAAATTGGAACTGAATCAAGCGTGTGACATTTATGATGTTAAGAGACAAGAGTTACAAGATTCACTCAAAGCAAAAGAAATCATGCTGAAGAGGTTTGACAAAGTAAAACAAAAGTAATCAATTAAAGAAAGAAAGGAGATGGATGTCCTATCTAGGTCTCATGTTTAATACTACTACATGGTGTTCTAGGTAATGCAACTAGGTATCTATCAAGGGAGCCCACGGCACCATCACAGAGTGTCGTCACACTTCGGACTGAGCCCACGGCACCATCACAGAGTGTCGTCACACTTCGGACTCCCAGTTCCTCAGTCGGTTGGAGTGTCGTCACACTTCGGACTCCCAGTTCCTCAGTCGGTTGGGGCATCGTCACACTTCGGACTCCCAGTTCCTCAGTCGGTTGGGGCATTTTAAACAAACACTTAGTCTACCACTTCTCCCCGGCCTCGTAATCCCGGATCAAAGGTGGGGATGTGGCCGATTAGGACTCGTATAGGCCCGATATCTCGCATCCTATACTTCCCCTAATTTTACTACCTATCCTGGTCGTAAATTGAAGAAAATCAAGATAAACATCAATCCCAGAAGATTTGCCATTTATTGCCATGTAGTGGGAGTCTTTTGATCTCCTTGAGAGTTATGTATATTAGTGGTGTTGTAGTTTTGATGTTTTTGTTTTAGTGGGAGGTGTGGATAGTGATAAAACGGAGAATATGATCCCCGAGTGAAAATTGGAACCGAATCAAGCGTGTGACATTTATGATGTTAAGAGACAAGAGTTACAAGATTCACTCAAAGCAAAAGAAATCATGCTGAAGAGGTTTGACAAAGTAAAACAAAAGTAATCAATTAAAGAGAGAAAGAAGATGGATGTCCTATCTAGGTCTCATGTTTGATACTGCTACAGGGTGTTCTAGGCAATGCAACTAGGTATCTATCAAGGGAGCCCACGGCACAATCATCGAGTGGCGTCACACTTCGGACTCCCAGTTCCTCAGTCGGTTGGGGCATTTTAAACAAACACTTAGTCTACCACTTCTCCCCGGCCTCGTAATCCCGGATCAAGGGTGGGGCTGTGGCCGATTAGGACTCGTATAGGCCCGATATCTCGCATCCTATACTTCCCCTAATTTTACTACCTAACATCAACCTTAGAAGATTTGCCATTTATTGCCATGTAGTGGAGTCTTTTGATCTCCTTGAGAGTTATGTATATTAGTGGTGTTGTAGTTTTGATGTTTTTGTTTTAGTGGGAGGTGTGGATAGTGATAAAACGGAGAATATGGTCCCCGAGTGAAAATTGGAACCGAATCAAGCGTGTGACATTTATGATGTTAAGAGACAAGAGTTACAAGATTCACTCAAAGCAAAAGAAATCATGCTGAAGAGGTTTGACAAAGTAAAACAAAAGTAATCAATTAAAGAAAGAAAGAAGATGGATGTCCTATCTAGGTCTCATGTTTGATACTGCTACAGGGTGTTCTAGGCAATGCAACTAGGTATCTATCAAGGGAGCCCACGGCACAATCATCGAGTGGCGTCACACTTCGGACTCCCAGTTCCTTAGTCGGATGGGGCATTTTAAACAAACACGTAGTCTACCACTTCTCCCCGGCCTCGTAATCCCGGACCAAGGGTGGAGATGTGGCCGATTAGGACTCGTATAGGCCCGATATCTCGCAACCTATACTTCCCCTAACTTTACTACCTATCCTGGTCGTAAATTGAAGAAAATCAAGATAAACATCAATCCCAGAAGATTTGCCATTTATTGCCATGTAGTGGGAGTCTTTTGATCTCCTTGAGAGCTATGTATATTAGTGGTGTTGTAGTTTTGATGTTTTTGTTTTAGTGGGAGGTGTGGATAGTGATAAAACGGAGAAGATGATTCCCGAGTGAAAATTGGAACCGAATCGAGCGTGTGACATTTATGATGTTAAGAGAAAAGAGTAACAAAATTCACTCAAAGCAAAAGAAATCATGCTGAAGAGGTTTGACAAAGTAAAACAAAAGTAATCAATTAAAGAAAGAAAGGAGATGGATGTCCTATCTAGGTCTCATGTTTAATACTACTACATGGTGTTCTAGGTAATGCAACTAGGTATCTATCAAGGGAGCCCACGGCACCATCACCGAGTGGCGTCACAGTTCGGACTCCCAGTTTCTCAGTCGGTTGGGCATTTTAAACAAACACGTAGTCTACCACTTCTCCCCGGCCTCGTAATCCCGGACCAAGGGTGGAGATGTGGCCGATTAGGACTCGTATAGGCCCGATATCTCGCAACCTATACTTACCATAACTTTACTACCTATCCTGGTCGTAAATTGAAGAAAATCAAGATAAACATCAACCCCAGAACATTTGCCATTTATTGCCATGTAGTGGGAGTCTTTTGATCTCCTTGAGAGTTATGTATATTAGTGGTGTTGTAGTTTTGATGTTTTTGTTTTAGTGGGAGGTGTGGATAGTGATAAAACGGAGAAGATGATCCCCGAGTGAAAATTGGAACCGAATCAAGCGTGTGACATTTATGATGTTAAGAGACAAGAGTTACAAGATTCACTCAAAGCAAAAGAAATCATGCTGAAGAGGTTTGACAAAGTAAAACAAAAGTAATCAATTAAAGAAAGAAAGAAGATGGATGTCCTATCTAGGTCTCATGTTTGATACTGCTACAGGGTGTTCTAGGCAATGCAACTAGGTATCTATCAAGGGAGCCCACGGCACCATCACCGAGTGGCGTCACACTTCGGACTCCCAGTTCCTCAGTCGGTTGGGGCATTTTAAACAAACACTTAGTCTACCACTTCTCCCCGGCCTCGTAATCCCGGACCAAGGGTGGGGATGTGGCCGATTAGGACTCGTATAGGCCCGATATCTCGCAACCTATACTTCCCCTAACTTTACTACCTATCCTGGTCGTAAATTGAAGAAAATCAAGATAAACATCAACCCCAGAAGATTTGCCATTTATTGCCATGTAGTGGGAGTCTTTTGATCTCCTTGAGAGTTATGTATATTAGTGGTGTTGTAGTTTTGATGTTTTTGTTTTAGTGGGAGGTGTGGATAGTGATAAAACGGAGAAGATGATCCCCGAGTGAAAATTGGAACCGAATCAAGCGTGTGACATTTATGATGTTAAGAGACAAGAGTTACAAGATTCACTCAAAGCAAAAGAAATCATGCTGAAGAGGTTTGACAAAGTAAAACAAAAGTAATCAATTAAAGAAAGAAAGAAGATGGATGTCCTATCTAGGTCTCATGTTTGATACTGCTACAGGGTGTTCTAGGCAATGCAACTAGGTATCTATCAAGGGAACCCACGGCACCGTCACCGAGTGGCGTCACACTTCGGATTCCCAGTTCCTCAGTCGGTTGGGGCATTTTAAACAAACACTTAGTCTACCACTTCTCCCCGGCCTCGTAATCCCGGACCAAGGGTGGGGATGTGGCCGATTAGGACTCGTATAGGCCCGATATCTCGCATCCTATACTTCCCCTAACTTTACTACCTATCCTGGTCGTAAATTGAAGAAAATCAAGATAAACATCAACCCCAGAAGATTTGCCATTTATTGCCATGTAGTGGGAGTCTCTTGATCTCCTTGAGAGTTGTGTATATTAGTGGTGTTGTAGTTTTGATGTTTTTGTTTTAGTGGGAGGTGTGGATAGTTATAAAACGGAGAAGATGATCCCCGAGTGAAAATTGGAACCGAATCAAGCGTGTGACATTTATGATTTTAAGAGATAAGAGTTACAAGATTCACTCAAAGCAAAAGAAATCATGCTGAAGAGGTTTGACAAAGTAAAACAAAAGTAATCAATTAAAGAAAGAAAGAAGATGGATGTCCTATCTAGGTCTCATGTTTGATACTGCTACAGTGTGTTCTAGGCAAGGCAACTAGGTATCTATCAAGGGAGCCCACGTCACCATCACCGAGTGGCGTCACAGTTCGGACTCCCAGTTTCTCAGTCGGATGGGGCATTTTAAACAAACACGTAGTCTACCACTTCTCCCCGGCCTCGTAATCCCGGACCAAGGGTGGGGATGTGGCCGATTAGGACTCCTATAGGCCCGATATCTCGCAACCTATACTTCCCATAACTTTACTACCTATCCTGGTCGTAAATTGAAGAAAAATCAAGATAAACATCAACCCCAGAAGATTTGCCATTTATTGCCATGTAGTGCGAGTCTTTTGATCTCCTTGAGAGTTATGTATATTAGTGGTATTGTAGTTTTGATGTTTTGGTTTTAGTGGGAGGTGTGGATAGTGATAAAACATAGAAGAAGATCCCCGAGTGTCGTGTTCTCAGGGATGGAAAATTGGAACTGAATCAAGCGTGTGACATTTATGATGTTAAGAGACAAGAGTTACAAGATTCACTCAAAGCAAAAGAAATCATGATGAAGAGGTTTGACAAAAGTAAAATAAAAGTAATCAATTAAAGAAAAAGAAAGGAGATGGATGTCCTATCCAGGTCTCATGTTTAATACTACTACATAGTGTTCTAGGTAATGCAACTAGGTATCTATCAAGGGAGCCCACGACACCATCACCGAGTGGCGTCACAGTTCGGACTCCCAGTTCTCAGTCGGTTGGGGCATTTTAAACAAACACTTAGTCTATCACTTCTCCCCGGCCTCGTAATCCCGGACCAAGGGTGGGGATGTGGCCGATTAGGACTCGTATAGGCCCGATATCTCGCAACCTATACTTCCCATAACTTTACTACCTATCCTGGTCGTAAATTGAAGAAAATCAAGATAAACATCAACCCCAGAAGATTTGCCATTTATTGCCATGTAGTGGGAGTCTTTTGATCTCCTTGAGTAGTGGTATTGTAGTTTTGATGTTTTGGTTTTAGTGGGAGGTGTGGATAGTGATAAAACATAGAAGAAGATCCCCGAGTGTCGTGTTCTCAGGGATGGAAAATTGGAACTGAATCAAGCGTGTGACATTTATGATGTTAAGAGACAAGAGTTACAAGATTCACTCAAAGCAAAAGAAATCATGATGAAGAGGTTTGACAAAAGTAAAACAAAAGTAATCAATTAAAGAAAGAAAGGAGATGGACGTCCTATCTAGGTCTCATATTTAATACTACTACATGGTGTTCTAGGTAATGCAACTAGGTATCTATCAAGGGAACCCACGGCACCATCACCGAGTGGCGTCACACTTCGGACTCCCAGTTTCTCAGTCGGTTGGGGCATTTTAAACAAACACTTAGTCTACCACTTCTCCCCGGCCTCGTAATCCCGGACCAAGGGTGGGGATGTGGCCGATTAGGACTCGTATAGGCCCGATATCTCGCATCCTATACTTCCCCTAACTTTACTACCTATCCTGGTCGTAAATTGAAGAAAATCAAGATAAACATCAACCCCAGAAGATTTGCCATTTATTGCCATGCAGTGGGAGTCTTTTGATCTCCTTGAGTAGTGGTATTGTAGTTTTGATGTTTTGGTTTTAGTGGGAGGTGTGGATAGTGATAAAACGGAGAAGATGATCCCCGAGTGAAAATTGGACCCGAATCAAGCGTGTGACATTTATGATGTTAAGAGACAAGAGTTACAAGATTCACTCAAAGCAAAAGAAATCATGATGAAGAGGTTTGACAAAAGTAAAACAAAAGAAATCAATTAAAGAAAGAAAGGAGATGGATGTCCTATCTAGGTCTCATGTTTAATACTACTACATGGTGTTCTAGGTAATGCAACTAGGTATCTATCAAGGGAGCCCACGGCACCATCACCGAGTGGCGTCACACTTCGGACTCCCAGTTCCTCAGTCGGTTGGGGCATTTTAAACAAACACGTAGTCTACCACTTCTCCCCAGCCTCGTAATCCCGGACCAAGGGTGGGGATGTGGCCGATTAGGACTCGTATAGGCCCGATATCTCGCAACCTATACTTCCCATAACTTTACTACCTATCCTGGTCGTAAATTGAAGAAAATCAAGATAAACATCAACCCCAGAAGATTTGCCATTTATTGCCATGTAGTGGGAGTCTTTTGATCTCCTTGAGAGTTATGTATATTAGTGGTGTTGTAGTTTTGATGTTTTTGTTTTAGTGGGAGGTGTGGATAGTGATAAAACGGAGAAGATGATCCCCGAGTGAAAATTGGAACCGAATCAAGCGTGTGACATTTATGATGTTAAGAGACAAGAGTTACAAGATTCACTCAAAGCAAAAGAAATCATGCTGAAGAGGTTTGACAAAGTAAAACAAAAGTAATCAATTAAAGAAAGAAAAAAGATGGATGTCCTATCTAGGTCTCATGTTTGATACTGCTACAGGGTGTTCTAGGCAATGCAACTAGGTATCTATCAAGGGAGCCCACGGCACAATCATCGAGTGGCGTCACACTTCGGATTCCCAGTTCCTTAGTCGGTTGTGGCATTTTCAACAAACACTTAGTCTACCACTTCTCCCCGGCCTCGTAATCCCGGACCAAGGGTGGAGATGTGGCCGATTAGGACTCGTATAGGCCCGATATCTCGCAACCTATACTTCCCCTAACTTTACTACCTATCTTGGTCGTAAATTCAAGAAAATCAAGATAAACATCAACCCCAGAAGATTTGCCATTTATTGCCATGTAGTGGGAGTCTTTTGATCTCCTTGAGAGTTATGTATATTAGTGGTATTGTAGTTTTGATGTTTTGGCTTTAGTGGGAGGTGTGGATAGTGATAAAACATAGAAGAAGATCCCCGAGTGTCGTGTTCTCAGGGATGGAAAATTGGAACTGAATCAAGCGTGTGACATTTATGATGTTAAGAGACAAGAGTTACAAGATTCACTCAAAGCAAAAGAAATCATGATGAAGAGGTTTGACAAAAGTAAAACAAAAGTAATCAACTAAAGAAAGAAAGGAGATGGATGTCCTATCTAGGTCTCATGTTTAATACTACTACATGGTGTTCTAGGTAATGCAACTAGGTATCTATCAAGGGAGCCCACGGCACCATCACCGAGTGGCGTCACAGTTCGGACTCCCAGTTCTCAGTCGGTTGGGGCATTTTAAACAAACACTTAGTCTACCACTTCTCCCCGGCCTCGTAATCCCGGACCAAGAG
>NC_044931.1:804932-806620 GCF_003576645.1 Ipomoea triloba | reverse complement strand
ATTTATTGCCATGTAGTGGGAGTCTTTTGATCTCCTTGAGTAGTGGTATTGTAGTTTTGATGTTTTGGTTTTGGTGGGAGGTGTGGATAGTGATAAAACATAGAAGAAGATCCCCGAGTGTCGTGTTCTCAGGGATGGAAAATTGGAACTGAATCAAGCGTGTGACATTTATGATGTTAAGAGACAAGAGTTACAAGATTCACTCAAAGCAAAAGAAATCATGATGAAGAGGCTTGACAAAAGTAAAACTAAAGTAATCAATTAAAGAAAGAAAGGAGATGGACGTCCTATCTAGGTCTCATATTTAATACTACTACATGGTGTTCTAGGTAATGCAACTAGGTATCTATCAAGGGAACCCACGGCACCGTCACCGAGTGGCGTCACACTTCGGATTCCCAGTTCCTCAGTCGGTTGGGGCATTTTAAACAAACACTTAGTCTACCACTTCTCCCCGGCCCCGTAATCCCGGACCAAGGGTGGGGATGTGGCCGATTAGGACTCGTATAGGCCCGATATCTCGCAACCTATACTTCCCATAACTTTACTACCTATCCTGGTCGTAAATTGAAGAAAATCAAGATAAACATCAACCCTAGAAGATTTGCCATTTATTGCCATGTAGTGGGAGTCTCTTGATCTCCTTGAGAGTTGTGTATATTAGTGGTGTTGTAGTTTTGATGTTTTTGTTTTAGTGGGAGGTGTGGATAGTTATAAAACGGAGAAGATGATCCCCGAGTGAAAATTGGAACCGAATCAAGCGTGTGACATTTATGATGTTAAGAGACAAGATTTACAAGATTCACTCAAAGCAAAAGAAATCATGCTGAAGAGGTTTGACAAAGTAAAACAAAAGTAATCAATTAAAGAAAGAAAGAAGATGGATGTCCTATCTAGGTCTCATGTTTGATACTGCTACAGTGTGTTCTAGGCAAGGCAACTAGGTATCTAACAAGGGAGCCCACGGCACCATCACCGAGTGGCGTCACAGTTCGGAATCCCAGTTTCTCAGTCGGTTGGGGCATTTTAAACAAACACGTAGTCTACCACTTCTCCCCGGCCTCGTAATCCCGGACCAAGGGTGGGGATGTGGCCGATTAGGACTTGTATAGGCCCGATATCTCGCAACCTATACTTCCCATAACTTTACAACCTATCCTGGTCGTAAATTGAAGAAAATAAAGATAAACATCAACCCCAGAAGATTTGCCATTTATTGCCATGTAGTGGGAGTCTTTTGATCTCCTTGGGAGTTATGTATATTAGTGGTATTGTAGTTTTGATGTTTTGGTTTTAGTGGGAGGTGTGGATAGTGATAAAACATAGAAGAAGATCCCCGAGTGTCGTGTTCTCAGGGATGGAAAATTGGAACTGAATCAAGCGTGTGACATTTATGATGTTAAGAGACAAGAGTTACAAGATTCACTCAAAGCAAAAGAAATCATGATGAAGAGGTTTGACAAAAGTAAAACAAAAGTAATCAATTAAAGAAAGAAAGGAGATGGATGTCCTATCTAGGTCTCATGTTTAATACTACTACATGGTGTTCTAGGTAATGCAACTAGGTATCTATCAAGGGAGCCCACAGCACCATCACCGAGTGGCGTCACACTTCGGACTCCCAGTTCCTCAGTCGGATGGGGCATTTTAAACAAACACGTAGTCTACCACTTCTCCCCGGCCTCGTA
>NC_044931.1:800401-804618 GCF_003576645.1 Ipomoea triloba | reverse complement strand
GGACCAAGGGTGGGATGTGGCCGATTAGGACTCCTATAGGCCCGATATCTCGCAACCTATACTTCCCATAACTTTACTACCTATCCTGGTCGTAAATTGAAGAAAAATTAAGATAAACATCAACCCCAGAAGATTTGCCATTTATTGCCATGTAGTGGGAGTCTTTTGATCTCCTTGAGAGTTATGTATATTAGTGGTGTTGTAGTTTTGATGTTTTTGTTTTAGTGGGAGGTGTGGATAGTGATAAAACGGAGAAGATGATCCCCGAGTGAAAATTGGAACCGAATCAAGCGTGTGACATTTATGATGTTAAGAGACAAGAGTTACAAGATTCACTCAAAGCAAAAGAAATCATGCTGAAGAGGTTTGACAAAGTAAAACAAAAGTAATCAATTAAAGAAAGAAAGAAGATGGATGTCCTATCTAGGTCTCATGTTTGATACTGCTACAGGGTGTTCTAGGCAATGCAACTAGGTATCTATCAAGGGAGCCCACGGCACCATCACCGAGTGGCGTCACACTTCGGACTCCCAGTTCCTCAGTCGGTTGGGGCATTTTAAACAAACACTTAGTCTACCACTTCTCCCCGGCCTCGTAATCCCGGACCAAGGGTGGGGATGTGGCCGATTAGGACTCGTATAGGCCCGATATCTCGCAACCTATACTTCCCCTAACTTTACTACCTATCCTGGTCGTAAATTGAAGAAAATCAAGATAAACATCAACCCTAGAAGATTTGCCATTTATTGCCATGTAGTGGAGTCTTTTGATCTCCTTGAGAGTTATGTATATTAGTGGTGTTGTAGTTTTGATGTTTTTGTTTTAGATAAAACATAGAAGAAGATCCCCGAGTGTCGTGTTCTCAGGGATGGAAAATTGGAATTGAATCAAGCGTGTGACTTTTATGATGTTAAGAGACAAGAGTTACAAGATTCACTCAAAGCAAAAGAAATCATGCTGAAGAGGTTTGACAAAGTAAAACAAAAGTAATCAATTAAAGAAAGAAAGAAGATGGATGTCCTATCTAGGTCTCATGTTTGATACTGCTACAGGGTGTTCTAGGCAATGCAACTAGGTATCTATCAAGGGAGCCCACGGCACCATCACCGAGTGGCGTCACAGTTCGGACTCCCAGTTCCTCAGTCGGTTGGGGCATTTTAAACAAACACTTAGTCTACCACTTCTCCCCGGCCTCGTAATCCCGGACCAAGGGTGGGGATGTGGCCGATTAGGACTCGTATAGGCCCGATATCTCGCATCCTATACTTCCCCTAATTTTACTACCTAACATCAACCCTAGAAGATTTGCCATTTATTGCCATGTAGTGGAGTCTTTTGATCTCCTTGAGAGTTATGTATATTAGTGGTGTTGTAGTTTTGATGTTTTTGTTTTAGTGGGAGGTGTGGATAGTGATAAAACGGAGAAGATGATCCCCGAGTGAAAATTGGAACCGAATCAAGCGTGTGACATTTATGATGTTAAGAGACAAGAGTTACAAGATTCACTCAAAGCAAAAGAAATCATGCTGAAGAGGTTTGACAAAGTAAAACAAAAGTAATCAATTAAAGAAAGAAAGAAGATGGATGTCCTATCTAGGTCTCATGTTTGATACTGCTACAGGGTGTTCTAGGCAATGCAACTAGGTATCTATCAAGGGAGCCCACGACACCATCACCGAGTGGCGTCACAGTTCGGACTCCCAGTTTCTCAGTCGGTTGGGGCATTTTAAACAAACACTTAGTCTACCACTTCTCCCCGGCCTCGTAATCCCGGACCAAGGGTGGAGATGTGGCCGATTAGGACTCGTATAGGCCCGATATCTCGCAACCTATACTTCCCCTAACTTTACTACCTATCTTGGTCGTAAATTCAAGAAAATCAAGATAAACATCAACCCCAGAAGATTTGCCATTTATTGCCATGTAGTGGGAGTCTTTTGATCTCCTTGAGAGTTATGTATATAGTTATGTATATTAGTGGTATTGTAGTTTTGATGTTTTGGCTTTAGTGGGAGGTGTGGATAGTGATAAAACATAGAAGAAGATCCCCGAGTGTCGTGTTCTTAGGGATGGAAAATTGGAACTGAATCAAGCGTGTGACATTTATGATGTTAAGAGACAAGAGTTACAAGATTCACTCAAAGCAAAAGAAATCATGATGAAGAGGTTTGACAAAAGTAAAACAAAAGTAATCAATTAAAGAAAGAAAGGAGATGGATGTCCTATCTAGGTCTCATGTTTAATACTACTACATGGTGTTCTAGGTAATGCAACTAGGTATCTATCAAGGGAGCCCACGACACCATCACCGAGTGGCGTCACAGTTCGGACTCCCAGTTCTCAGTCAGTTGGGGCATTTTAAACAAACACTTAGTCTACCACTTCTCCCCGGCCTCGTAATCCCGGACCAAGGGTGGGGATGTGGCCGATTAGGACTCGTATAGGCCCGATATCTCGCAACCTATACTTCCCATAACTTTACTACCTATCCTGGTCGTAAATTGAAGAAAATCAAGATAAACATCAACCCCAGAAGATTTGCCATTTATTGCCATGTAGTGGGAGTCTTTTGATCTCCTTGAGAGTTATGTATATTAGTGGTGTTGTAGTTTTGATGTTTTTGTTTTAGTGGGAGGTGTGGATAGTGATAAAACGGAGAAGATGATCCCCGAGTGAAAATTGGAACCGAATCAAGCGTGTGACATTTATGATGTTAAGAGACAAGAGTTACAAGATTCACTCAAAGCAAAAGAAATCATGCTGAAGAGGTTTGACAAAGTAAAACAAAAGTAATCAATTAAAGAAAGAAAGAAGATGGATGTCCTATCTAGGTCTCATGTTTGATACTGCTACAGGGTGTTCTAGGCAATGCAACTAGGTATCTATCAAGGGAGCCCACGGCACCATCACCGAGTGGCGTCACAGTTCGGACTCCCAGTTTCTCAGTCGGTTGGGGCATTTTAAACAAACACGTAGTCTACCACTTCTCCCCGGCCTCGTAATCCCGGACCAAGGGTGAAGATTTGGCCGATTAGGACTCGTATAGGCCCGATATCTCGCAACCTATACTTCCCATAACTTTACTACCTATCCTGGTCGTAAATTGAAGAAAATCAAGATAAACATCAACCCTAGAAGATTTGCCATTTATTGCCATGTAGTGGGAGTCTTTTGATCTCCTTGAGTAGTGGTATTGTAGTTTTGATGTTTTGGTTTTGGTGGGAGGTGTGGATAGCGATAAAACATAGAAGAAGATCCCCGAGTGTCGTGTTCTCAGGGATGGAAAATTGGAACTGAATCAAGCGTGTGACATTTATGATGTTAAGAGACAAGAGTTACAAGATTCACTCAAAGCAAAAGAAATCATGCTGAAGAGGTTTGACAAAGTAAAACAAAAGTAATCAATTAAAGAAAGAAAGGAGATGGATGTCCTATCTAGGTCTCATGTTTAATACTACTACATGGTGTTCTAGGTAATGCAACTAGGTATCTATCAAGGGAGCCCACAACACCATCACCGAGTGGCGTCACACTTCGGACTCCCAGTTCCTTAGTCGGTTGGGGCATTTTAAACAAACACTTAGTCTACCACTTCTCCCCGGCCTCGTAATCCCGGACCAAGGGTGGGGATGTGGCCGATTAGGACTCGTATAGGCCCGATATCTCGCATCCTATACTTCCCCTAATTTTACTACCTAACATCAACCCTAGAAGATTTGCCATTTATTGCCATGTAGTGGATTCTTTTGATCTCCTTGAGAGTTATGTATATTAGTGGTGTTGTAGTTTTGATGTTTTTGTTTTAGTGGGAGGTGTGGATAGTGATAAAACGGAGAAGATGATCCCCGAGTGAAAATTGGAACCGAATCAAGCGTGTGACATTTATGATGTTAAGAGACAAGAGTTACAAGATTCACTCAAAGCAAAGGAAATCATGCTGAAGAGGTTTGACAAAGTAAAACAAAAGTAATCAATTAAAGAAAGAAAGAAGATGGATGTCCTATCTAGGTCTCATGTTTGATACTGCTACAGTGTGTTCTAGGCAAGGCAACTAGGTATCTATCACTGCTACAGTGTGTTCTAGGCAAGGCAACTAGGTATCTATCATGGGAGCCCACGTCACCATCACCGAGTGGCGTCACAGTTCGGACTCCCAGTTTCTTAGTCGGTTGGGGCATTTTAAACAAACACGTAGTCTACCACTTCTCCCCGGCCTC
>NC_044931.1:797006-797321 GCF_003576645.1 Ipomoea triloba | reverse complement strand
TCGTATAGGCCCGATATCACGCATCCTATACTTCCCCTAACTTTACTACCTATCCTGGTCGTAAATTCAAGAAAATCAAGATAAACATCAACCCCAGAAGATTTGCCATTTATTGCCATGTAGTGGGAGTCTTTTGATCTCCTTGAGCCATTTATTGCCATGTAGTGGGAGTCTTTTGATCTCCTTGATTGTTGTGTATATTAGTGGTGTTGTAGTTTTGATGTTTTTGTTTTAGTGGGAGGTGTGGATAGTTATAAAACGGAGAAGATGATCCCCGAGTGAAAATTGGAACCGAATCAAGCGTGTGACATTTAT
>NC_044931.1:795494-796629 GCF_003576645.1 Ipomoea triloba | reverse complement strand
GGAGTGTTATGTATATTAGTGGTATTGTAGTTTTGATGTTTTGGTTTCAGTGGGAGGTGTGGATAGCGATAAAACATAGAAGAAGATCCCCGAGTGTCGTGTTCTCAGGGATGGAAAATTGGAACTGAATCAAGCGTGTGACATTTATGATGTTAAGAGACAAGAGTTACAAGATTCACTCAAAGCAAAAGAAATCATGATGAAGAGGTTTGACAAAAGTAAAACAAAAGTAATCAATTAAAGAAAGAAAGGAGATGGATGTCCTATCTAGGTCTCATGTTTAATACTACTACATGGTGTTCTAGGTAATGCAACTAGGTATCTATCAAGGGAGCCCACGGCACCATCACCGAGTGGCGTCACACTTCGGACTCCCAGTTCCTCAGTCGGTTGGGGCATTTTAAACAAACACGTAGTCTACCACTTCTCCCCGGCCTCGTAATCCCGGACCAAGGGTGGGGATGTGGCCGATTAGGACTCGTATAGGCCCGATATCTCGCAACCTATACTTCCCATAACTTTATTACCTATCCTGGTCGTAAATTGAAGAAAATCAAGATAAACATCAACCCAAGAAGATTTGCCATTTATTGCCATGTAGTGGGAGTCTTTTGATCTCCTTGAGAGTTATNTAGTGGTATTGTAGTTTTGATGTTTTGGTTTCAGTGGGAGGTGTGGATAGCGATAAAACATAGAAGAAGATCCCCGAGTGTCGTGTTCTCAGGGATGGAAAATTGGAACTGAATCAAGCGTGTGACATTTATGATGTTAAGAGACAAGAGTTACAAGATTCACTCAAAGCAAAAGAAATCATGCTGAAGAGGTTTGACAAAGTAAAACAAAAGTAATCAATTAAAGAAAGAAAGAAGATGGATGTCCTATCTAGGTCTCATGTTTGATACTGCTACAGGGTGTTCTAGGCAATGCAACTAGGTATCTATCAAGGGAGCCCACGGAACAATCATCGAGTGGCGTCACACTTCGGACTCCCAGTTCCTTAGTCGGTTGTGGCATTTTAAACAAACACTTAGTCTACCACTTCTCCCCGGCCTCGTAATCCTGGACCAAGGGTGGAGATGTGGCCGATTAGGACTCGTATAGGCCCGATATCTCGCAACCTATACTTCCCCTAACT
>NC_044931.1:793220-794494 GCF_003576645.1 Ipomoea triloba | reverse complement strand
ATGGCTCATTCTTTTATAAACTTTCTTTGCACTCTTGGCCACTAATGAGGGGCCAAAAAAACTCCTCAAACTTATGTTTTTTTTAAATAATAACCAATGGCGTTTTGGGGAATTTTTTATTTTTTCAAAATTTATGGATATCCAAGGCTCATTCTTTTCTAAACTTTCTTTGCACTCTTGGCCACTAATGTGGATCCGAAAAAACTCTTCAAATTTAAGTTTTTTTTAAAATAATAACCAAGGATGTTTTTGGGATTTTTGTTTTCGAATTTTATGGAGATTCAAGGCTCATTCTTTTCTAAACTTTCTTTGCACTCTTGGCCACTAATGAGGGTCCAAAAAAACTCCTCAAACTTATGTTTTTTTTATAAAAAATAATAACCAAGGGCGTTTTGGGAAATTTTTTTTTCCAAACTTTATGGAGATTCATGGCTCATTCTTTTATAAACTTTCTTTGCACTCTTGGCCACTAATGAGGGGCCAAAAAAACTCCGCAAACTTATGTTTTTTTGAAAAAAAATTAATAACCAAGGGCGTTTTGGGGAATTCTTTATTTTTCCAAACTTTATGGAGATTCAAAACTCATTCTTTTCTAAACTTTCTTTGCACTCTTGGCCACTAATGAGGGGCCAAAAAAACTCATCAAACTTATGTTTTTTTTTAAATAATAACCAAAGGCGTTTTGGGGAATTTTTTTTTTCAAACTTTATGGAGATTCATGGCTCATTCTTTTATAAACTTTCTTTGCACTCTTGGCCACTAATGAGGGGCCAAAAAAACTCCTCAAACTTATGTTTTTTTTTTAAAATAATAACCAAGGGCGTTTTGGTTAATTTTTTATTTTTTCAAAAATTATGGAGATTCAAGGCTCATTATTTTCTAAACATTCTTTGCACTCTTTGCCACTAACAAGGGGCCAAAAAGAACTCATCAAACTTATGTTTTTTTTTTAAATAATAACCAAGGGCGTTTTGGGGATTTTTTTTTTCCAAACTTTATGGAGATTCATGGCTCATTCTTTTATAAACTTTCTTTGCACTCTTGGCCACTAATGAGGGGCCAAAAAAACTCCTCAAACTTATGTTTTTTTNTTATAAACTTTCTTTGCACTCTTGGCCACTAATGAGGGGCCAAAAAAACTCCTCAAACTTATGTATTTCTTTAAATAATAACCAATGGCGTTTTGGGAATTTTTTATTTTTTCAAAATTTATGGAGATCCATGGCTCATTCTTTTCTAAACTTTCTTTGCACTCTTGGCCACTAATGTGGGTC
>NC_044931.1:790491-792220 GCF_003576645.1 Ipomoea triloba | reverse complement strand
TATATATATATATATATATATATATATATATATATATATATAGACTTCATCCCATACCATGTTAAAACGAAGATATATATAGAATGGAGAAAGGGAGAGAGCAAACCAGAGGCCATGAAGAGCATCACCAAGAGTGAGGCAGTTGCAAACAAACGAACAGAAGAAGAAGAAGCCATCGTATAGTAGTTGAGAACAAAAGAGGGTTTTTGCTTAGGGGAAATGGGAATGCTGTCACTATATCAGTAGGTGAAGTATTTATAAGTGACAATTTGAGACTGGACCATGCTGTCATCACTTATACCTCACGATGTGCCGTCATCAATCCTTACAAAAAGAAAATGTTAGGTTTAGATTATTGACTTGTAACAATAAGATTACAAGTCCCACTCAACACAAAACTTTTTTGATTTGACGTGATTAATAATAAGAAACTTACCTCATTGTGATTTTCGACTGAATAAGATCACAACGTATGGTTTACTTCGTTTACACTCTCAATGGTCCATCCTTACAAAAAAATTAAATGATTCATGTAGTGGGAGGAAATCAAACATGAGAGATTCTAACATGACCAAAGCTTAGTTAGCAAATTGTATTTCATCATAACCAAAACTCGAGCTTGAAAAAGATGTAATGTATTAAAAAGAGAAATGACACTTTTAATCCAACAATTATGATTCGGTATAGCTTTAGGTTCCTAATTTTGAATTGTAATTTCTAAGATAAGTAACATGTAGTGTATTCAGTCAGCTCAAATGGTGAAATAATATATATAATTCTTCTATTAGCTGCTTTTGTTTCAATTTATTTCACATGACCTCAGAAATTTGAATATTTTAATATCATATTTCCTTGTTTAGTTCAAGAAAACGGGAGATCAATGTAGGGAATGTGAAATTGTCAACCTTTATTTTTAGTTATTTTGGTAATTAGCATCCATAGAAATTACAACCCCTTTACATTTTTTTGTGAAACTTTCAAAAATATTACTTTAATTACCTCAAAATATTTTTTAAACAAAACACTTCATCGGCTTTTTTGTATAGTACCAAACCATCACTCTTATTACTCGATTGTTAATTAGTCAGAAATTCTTAACTTTGTTTTTCAATTTTGTTTACAATAAATTTGTATTTATTTAATATATGAATATATATGTCTATTGTGGAATGAGGCACTTCAATTCCATGACGGTCACTGGTGACCAATCTTGGTTGGGTAACTTGGGACTAATTAATGACGTTAAATTATTGGCGTAACACGATTCAAAACGATATTGTTGAATTTTATAAGTTAGAATAATGAAATTTCTGGATAAAATAAATAATCTACATTATGCGTTAAAATAATGTACGTACATTATGAGTTAGAATTGCTCCCTAGGCGTCCGCCTAGGTGGCCGGCCGCCTAGCACCTAACTTGTCCGACTGGGCCGAGTTGGCGGCCGACTAGGCCGAATTTGGCCGAGTTAACTTGCCCAACTCGACAGAGTTAACTCGAGCGAGTTAGCCTTGTTAATTTTATTTATATATATATATATATATATATATATATATATATATATATAATATAATAAATGACATACACCCACACACATGAATTAATTTTTTGTTTTTATAGGTCGCCGTCTAGAACTGCCTAGGTACCGCCTAGGCGCCGCCTAGACCGCTTAGGTGCTAGGCGCTAGTCGCGCCTATTGCAACCATGTGTATATATGAGTTATAAAAAA
>NC_044931.1:774184-776489 GCF_003576645.1 Ipomoea triloba | reverse complement strand
TATATATATATATATATATATATATATATATATATATATATACATTTGAAAATATTTGACTGTTCATTTGGAAACTTTTCTCCAAAATCCAAATACACAATCAACTATATATTTTGTAATGCACAATCAATCATTCCAAAATGCATAATTGTAATTATAGAAAAATCACCACGACCCTATTTGATATCATAGTTAGTTTTTCAGCCAATTTTGGCTTATTTGATCAACATTATTTATTTCAGCCAATATAAGTGTTTGATTAATTAGTTTTTTGTAATACCTTATTGCTTCAAATCCTAAAATTCAAAAAGATGTTCAAAACAGATTTTTGAAAAAAATCATTTTTCATGAAATTAGTTATCAGCTAACAGCTAATTTACCAAACATCTTTCTACAGCTAGTACTATCAACTAGTCAAACCCACTAACTAACTCAAAACACCCTCACGTTTTTTCTTTACTTTTCAGTTATTGATTATTTTAGATGGGCGGATGAAATAATTAGTACGTCCGCATGTTCTCCAGGAGTAATTGGATGCTTTATTTCCCAAACATTATTTTCTTCTTCATGATGTGAGTGTTAATAATTATTGGATCTAATTGTGCAGGGATGGGAATAATGGCTGCGGGTCCCAGAATGTGCTCGTCGAAAAGTGAAAAGTTCAGGGGGGCATGTATTTTTGCCAACGGCAACTGCAATACAGTTTGCAAGTCTGAGGGGTTTTCCAGTGGGACCTGCACCGGTTCCTTCCCCCCCATCTGCACCTGCACCAAGCCTTGCTGCTAACTACATTGCTTGCTTCAACTTCAATTGGATCAGTGTTTATATATACATACATATATAGCTAAATAAATAAAATGTCCCAAATAATATAATCCAAACATGCATGCATGCATGGTACGTGGAGTTTGTCTGCTATGCTTTCAGTGCTTTAATTGGTGGCTGCCAAGCTCCTCGATCTCATGCATGTTGTTTGGATTTGGTTGTTCGTTACATATATCTTATGTATTCACATGTTGTGTGTTTCGTTTTCTTGTCGGAAGTTATGCAATTTCTGTGTTTTCTAAGTTATTTTTATAAATATCGTGTTGAAATTATTAAAACTGTCCACTGCAACAAATAATTTTTAATTTGTGTTAGAAAAAACATTAAATGAGAAAAATAAAATATAAAGCTTGTGTAGTACACAATTTCCTTAAAATTGATTCACTTTATCGTGATCATTAATAGATTACCATATATAAATCAGGTTATTGATCCAGCACTCGAAATACATACTTGCTGAACTAGAATTAGTAGAATACAATAAGAGAGTATAGAAACTAGAGAGAACTCAGAGAAGGGGACAAAGTCGACTGCACAAAATGGAGAATATGGCAAACCCTAGTCTTCGTAACACATACACGTATATATAAATTATTACTTACTTAAAATCCAAGCTAAGTCTAATTATTTGGCTAGCTTTTGATTATAGAAATTAACATTAGAATTTATATCACATCTTGAGATTTGAAAATTATAAGTCCCAATTTTGAATTTAGTTTTGTTGAGAAGGTAAATTAAAAGCACTAGTTTTCGTATGTCACCTCTTAAACCAGGACCTCGATGATGAATATTTGATTAGAAAAAAATGATCCATAAATTCTTTGTCAATCCTAAAACCATTGCTACAATAAAAAATTACTATGTATTATAATCCTCCAATAATCGAATTTGAGGTGTTAGGATGCTAATCTAGTTAGAAAGACAAAATTAATAAAAGGACTGCATCAACCTTATAGGCAACTCACCTTGTACTTAGTAGAAGTGCATGACAAAATCATACTAAGTAGTATGAGTCTTATTGTCTTTTATGATAGTTACATTGTACTCTAGTAGAAGTAGTACATTACAAAATTATAATAAGTATTTTGAATGTTGCTGATTTTTAAAAGACATCCAAAACTTAGTTTTTGTGGGAATATGCTTTCTAAGTTCTAAACCTTCCCTACTTGACAATGTGACTGGTCATTGCACTGTTTTTTCTAATAAAAGTCTGGAAGACCTTATATGTGGATCAATCTTTGGGTGACTTTTGACTCATGAAAGAAGTCTTAAATTTTTTATCTTTAGTTCTATGTTATCCAATCAAAAAAAAAAAAATTATAATCATGTCACATAGTGATACATGATAAAATTATATGAAATGTTGAGCTTAAAAGCTATAAGTGATTCATATCATGCCGATTTGCATTGCCTGAAGCAAACGAGTTGTGATGAATTATTGCATATACTTTTGAGAACTCATCGTGTTGCGATAAATTTT
>NC_044931.1:771714-773184 GCF_003576645.1 Ipomoea triloba | reverse complement strand
TACCAAATTGCAACTTTAATTGTTTGTGAGCCAAATTGATGTCTATTTGACACATTTTATGCAAAAAAATGCACATTTATATTTACCTGGTATTACAAGTCACTAACAGATAATTATGCCTTATAAACTACATTGACATGNCAAAAAAATGCACATTTATATTTACCTGGTATTACAGGTCACTAACAGATAATTATGCCTTATAAACTACATTGACATGTTTATGTACCTAATTGCAATTTTAAAAGGTTTGAGTGCCTAATTGATTTTTCAGATAATGTTCGATGGTCTATTTGACACATTTTATGCAAAAAAGAAAAGTGACATTTACATTTACCTAGTATTACAGGTCACTAATAGGTAATTACGCCTTGATGAAATAAATTTAAATGTTTATGCACCTAATTGCAACATTAAAAATTTTGAGAGCCTAATTGATTTTTCAGGTAAAGTTCGATGGCCTATTTGACACATTTTATGCTAAAAAAGTGACATTTACATTTACCTGTTATTACGGGTCACTAACAGGTAATTATATCTTGATGAACTAAATTGATATGTTTATTTATTTAATTGGAACTTTAAAAAGTTTGAGGGTCTAATTGATTTTTCAGATAATGTTCGATGGTCTATTTGACACATTTTATGCAAAAAAAAAGTGACATTTACATTTACCTGGTATTACAGGTCACTAATAGGTAATTACGCCTTGATGAAATAAATTTAAATGTTTATGCACCTAATTGCAACATTAAAAATTTTGAGAGCCTAATTGATTTTTCAGGTAAAGTTCGATGGCCTATTTGACACATTTTATGCTAAAAAAGTGACATTTACATTTACCTGTTATTACGGGTCACTAACAGGTAATTATGTCTTGATGAACTAAATTGATATGTTTATTTATTTAATTGGAACTTTAAAAAGTTTGAGGGTCTAATTGATTTTTCAGATAATGTTCGATGGTCTATTTGACACATTTTATGCAAAAAAAAAGTGACATTTACATTTACCTGGTATTACAGGTCACTAATAGGTAATTACGCCTTGATGAAATAAATTTAAATGTTTATGCACCTAATTGCAACATTAAAAATTTTGAGAGCCTAATTGATTTTTCAGGTAAAGTTCGATGGCCTATTTGACACATTTTATGCTAAAAAAGTGACATTTACATTTACCTGTTATTACGGGTCACTTACAGGTAATTATGTCTTGATGAACTAAATTGATATGTTTATTTATTTAATTGGAACTTTAAAAAGTTTGAGGGTCTAATTGATTTTTCAGGTAAAGTTCAATGCCTATTGACACATTTTACGAAAAAAAAAAGTGACACCTACAATTACCTGTTATTACAGGTCACTAACAGTTAATTATGCTTTGATAAACTAAATTGACATGTTTATGTATCTAACTGCATCTTCAAAAACTTTGAGATCCTAATTGATGCATATTTAACACATTTTA
>NC_044931.1:765395-770714 GCF_003576645.1 Ipomoea triloba | reverse complement strand
GCTAAGCGAGAGAAGTTGCGCGGAGAGAGAGGGTCAAGTACATTTTGCGCGCAATACGTGACGGATGCGATCATACCAGCTCTAATGCACCGGATCCCATTAGAACTCCAAAGTTAAGCGTGCTTGGACGAGAGTAGTACTAGGATGGGTGACCCCCTGGGAAGTCCTCGTGTTGCATCCCCCACCCTCTTTTTAATCTTTCTTTTAAACCGCTGGACCGCTCGCTAAGGGTACTATCCTTTTAAACCGCTAAACAGCTAAGCGAGAGAAGTTGCGCGGAGAGAGAGGGTCAAGTACATTTTGCGCGCAGTACGTGACGGATGCGATCATACCAGCACTAATGCACCGGATCCCATCAGAACTCCGAAGCTAAGCGTGCTTGGGCGAGAGTAGTACTAGAATGGGTGACCCCCTGGGAAGTCCTCGTGTTGCATCCCCCACCCTCTTTTTAATCTTTCTTTTAAACCGCTGGACCGCTCGCTAAGGGTACTATCCTTTTAAACCGCTAAACCGCTAAGCGAGAGAAGTTGCGCGGAGAGAGAGGGTCAAGTACATTTTGCGCGCAGTACGTGACGGACCCCCTGGGAAGTCCTCGTGTTGCATCCCCCCCCCTCTTTTTAATCTTTCTATTAAACCGCTGGACCGCTCGCGAAGGGTACTATCCTTTTAAGCCGCTAAACCGCTAAGCGAGAGAAGTTGCGCGGAGAGAAAGGGTCAAGTACATTTTGCGCGCAGTACGTGACGGACCCCCTGGGAAGTCCTCGTGTTGCATCCCCCCCCCTCTTTTTAATCTTTCTATTAAACCGCTGGACCGCTCGCGAAGGGTACTATCCTTTTAAGCCGCTAAACCGCTAAGCGAGAGAAGTTGCGCGGAGAGAAAGGGTCAAGTACATTTTGCGCGCAGTACGTGACGGACCCCCTGGGAAGTCCTCGTGTTGCATCCCCCCCCCTCTTTTTAATCTTTCTATTAAACCGCTGGACCGCTCGCGAAGGGTACTATCCTTTTAAGCCGCTAAACCGCTAAGCGAGAGAAGTTGCGCGGAGAGAAAGGGTCAAGTACATTTTGCGCGCAGTACGTGACGGACCCCCTGGGAAGTCCTCGTGTTGCATCCCCCCCCCTCTTTTTAATCTTTCTATTAAACCGCTGGACCGCTCGCGAAGGGTACTATCCTTTTAAGCCGCTAAACCGCTAAGCGAGAGAAGTTGCGCGGAGAGAAAGGGTCAAGTACATTTTGCGCGCAGTACGTGACGGACCCCCTGGGAAGTCCTCGTGTTGCATCCCCCCCCCTCTTTTTAATCTTTCTATTAAACCGCTGGACCGCTCGCGAAGGGTACTATCCTTTTAAGCCGCTAAACCGCTAAGCGAGAGAAGTTGCGCGGAGAGAAAGGGTCAAGTACATTTTGCGCGCAGTACGTGACGGACCCCCTGGGAAGTCCTCGTGTTGCATCCCCCCCCCTCTTTTTAATCTTTCTATTAAACCGCTGGACCGCTCGCGAAGGGTACTATCCTTTTAAGCCGCTAAACCGCTAAGCGAGAGAAGTTGCGCGGAGAGAAAGGGTCAAGTACATTTTGCGCGCAGTACGTGACGGACCCCCTGGGAAGTCCTCGTGTTGCATCCCCCCCCCTCTTTTTAATCTTTCTATTAAACCGCTGGACCGCTCGCGAAGGGTACTATCCTTTTAAGCCGCTAAACCGCTAAGCGAGAGAAGTTGCGCGGAGAGAAAGGGTCAAGTACATTTTGCGCGCAGTACGTGACGGACCCCCTGGGAAGTCCTCGTGTTGCATCCCCCCCCCTCTTTTTAATCTTTCTATTAAACCGCTGGACCGCTCGCGAAGGGTACTATCCTTTTAAGCCGCTAAACCGCTAAGCGAGAGAAGTTGCGCGGAGAGAAAGGGTCAAGTACATTTTGCGCGCAGTACGTGACGGACCCCCTGGGAAGTCCTCGTGTTGCATCCCCCCCCCTCTTTTTAATCTTTCTATTAAACCGCTGGACCGCTCGCGAAGGGTACTATCCTTTTAAGCCGCTAAACCGCTAAGCGAGAGAAGTTGCGCGGAGAGAAAGGGTCAAGTACATTTTGCGCGCAGTACGTGACGGACCCCCTGGGAAGTCCTCGTGTTGCATCCCCCCCCCTCTTTTTAATCTTTCTATTAAACCGCTGGACCGCTCGCGAAGGGTACTATCCTTTTAAGCCGCTAAACCGCTAAGCGAGAGAAGTTGCGCGGAGAGAAAGGGTCAAGTACATTTTGCGCGCAGTACGTGACGGACCCCCTGGGAAGTCCTCGTGTTGCATCCCCCCCCCTCTTTTTAATCTTTCTATTAAACCGCTGGACCGCTCGCGAAGGGTACTATCCTTTTAAGCCGCTAAACCGCTAAGCGAGAGAAGTTGCGCGGAGAGAAAGGGTCAAGTACATTTTGCGCGCAGTACGTGACGGACCCCCTGGGAAGTCCTCGTGTTGCATCCCCCCCCCTCTTTTTAATCTTTCTATTAAACCGCTGGACCGCTCGCGAAGGGTACTATCCTTTTAAGCCGCTAAACCGCTAAGCGAGAGAAGTTGCGCGGAGAGAAAGGGTCAAGTACATTTTGCGCGCAGTACGTGACGGACCCCCTGGGAAGTCCTCGTGTTGCATCCCCCCCCCTCTTTTTAATCTTTCTATTAAACCGCTGGACCGCTCGCGAAGGGTACTATCCTTTTAAGCCGCTAAACCGCTAAGCGAGAGAAGTTGCGCGGAGAGAAAGGGTCAAGTACATTTTGCGCGCAGTACGTGACGGACCCCCTGGGAAGTCCTCGTGTTGCATCCCCCCCCCTCTTTTTAATCTTTCTATTAAACCGCTGGACCGCTCGCGAAGGGTACTATCCTTTTAAGCCGCTAAACCGCTAAGCGAGAGAAGTTGCGCGGAGAGAAAGGGTCAAGTACATTTTGCGCGCAGTACGTGACGGACCCCCTGGGAAGTCCTCGTGTTGCATCCCCCCCCCTCTTTTTAATCTTTCTATTAAACCGCTGGACCGCTCGCGAAGGGTACTATCCTTTTAAGCCGCTAAACCGCTAAGCGAGAGAAGTTGCGCGGAGAGAAAGGGTCAAGTACATTTTGCGCGCAGTACGTGACGGACCCCCTGGGAAGTCCTCGTGTTGCATCCCCCCCCCTCTTTTTAATCTTTCTATTAAACCGCTGGACCGCTCGCGAAGGGTACTATCCTTTTAAGCCGCTAAACCGCTAAGCGAGAGAAGTTGCGCGGAGAGAAAGGGTCAAGTACATTTTGCGCGCAGTACGTGACGGACCCCCTGGGAAGTCCTCGTGTTGCATCCCCCCCCCTCTTTTTAATCTTTCTATTAAACCGCTGGACCGCTCGCGAAGGGTACTATCCTTTTAAGCCGCTAAACCGCTAAGCGAGAGAAGTTGCGCGGAGAGAAAGGGTCAAGTACATTTTGCGCGCAGTACGTGACGGACCCCCTGGGAAGTCCTCGTGTTGCATCCCCCCCCCTCTTTTTAATCTTTCTATTAAACCGCTGGACCGCTCGCGAAGGGTACTATCCTTTTAAGCCGCTAAACCGCTAAGCGAGAGAAGTTGCGCGGAGAGAAAGGGTCAAGTACATTTTGCGCGCAGTACGTGACGGACCCCCTGGGAAGTCCTCGTGTTGCATCCCCCCCCCTCTTTTTAATCTTTCTATTAAACCGCTGGACCGCTCGCGAAGGGTACTATCCTTTTAAGCCGCTAAACCGCTAAGCGAGAGAAGTTGCGCGGAGAGAAAGGGTCAAGTACATTTTGCGCGCAGTACGTGACGGACCCCCTGGGAAGTCCTCGTGTTGCATCCCCCCCCCTCTTTTTAATCTTTCTATTAAACCGCTGGACCGCTCGCGAAGGGTACTATCCTTTTAAGCCGCTAAACCGCTAAGCGAGAGAAGTTGCGCGGAGAGAAAGGGTCAAGTACATTTTGCGCGCAGTACGTGACGGACCCCCTGGGAAGTCCTCGTGTTGCATCCCCCCCCCTCTTTTTAATCTTTCTATTAAACCGCTGGACCGCTCGCGAAGGGTACTATCCTTTTAAGCCGCTAAACCGCTAAGCGAGAGAAGTTGCGCGGAGAGAAAGGGTCAAGTACATTTTGCGCGCAGTACGTGACGGACCCCCTGGGAAGTCCTCGTGTTGCATCCCCCCCCCTCTTTTTAATCTTTCTATTAAACCGCTGGACCGCTCGCGAAGGGTACTATCCTTTTAAGCCGCTAAACCGCTAAGCGAGAGAAGTTGCGCGGAGAGAAAGGGTCAAGTACATTTTGCGCGCAGTACGTGACGGACCCCCTGGGAAGTCCTCGTGTTGCATCCCCCCCCCTCTTTTTAATCTTTCTATTAAACCGCTGGACCGCTCGCGAAGGGTACTATCCTTTTAAGCCGCTAAACCGCTAAGCGAGAGAAGTTGCGCGGAGAGAAAGGGTCAAGTACATTTTGCGCGCAGTACGTGACGGACCCCCTGGGAAGTCCTCGTGTTGCATCCCCCCCCCTCTTTTTAATCTTTCTATTAAACCGCTGGACCGCTCGCGAAGGGTACTATCCTTTTAAGCCGCTAAACCGCTAAGCGAGAGAAGTTGCGCGGAGAGAAAGGGTCAAGTACATTTTGCGCGCAGTACGTGACGGACCCCCTGGGAAGTCCTCGTGTTGCATCCCCCCCCCTCTTTTTAATCTTTCTATTAAACCGCTGGACCGCTCGCGAAGGGTACTATCCTTTTAAGCCGCTAAACCGCTAAGCGAGAGAAGTTGCGCGGAGAGAAAGGGTCAAGTACATTTTGCGCGCAGTACGTGACGGACCCCCTGGGAAGTCCTCGTGTTGCATCCCCCCCCCTCTTTTTAATCTTTCTATTAAACCGCTGGACCGCTCGCGAAGGGTACTATCCTTTTAAGCCGCTAAACCGCTAAGCGAGAGAAGTTGCGCGGAGAGAAAGGGTCAAGTACATTTTGCGCGCAGTACGTGACGGATGCGATCATACCAGCTCTAATGCACCGGATCCCATCAGAACTCCGAAGTGAAGCGTGCTTGGGCGAGAGTAGTACTAGGATGGGTGACCCCCTGGGAAGTCCTCGTGTTGCATCCCCCACCCTCTTTTTAATCTTTCTTTTAAACCGCTGGACCGCTCGCTAAGGGTACTATCCTTTTAAACCGCTAAACCGCTAAGCGAGAGAAGTTGCNAAGCGAGAGAAGTTGCGCGGAGAGAGAGGGTCAAGTACATTTACGGATGCGATCATACCAGCACTAATGCACCGGATCCCATCAGAACTCCGAAGTGAAGCGTGCTTGGGCGAGAGTAGTACTAGGATGGGTGACCC
>NC_044931.1:764310-764395 GCF_003576645.1 Ipomoea triloba | reverse complement strand
CTAATTGCAACTTTAAAAAATTTGAGGCCTAATTGATTTTTCAGGTAAAGTTCGATGCCCTTTTTGACACATTTTATGCAAAAAA
>NC_044931.1:763199-763948 GCF_003576645.1 Ipomoea triloba | reverse complement strand
CTTGATGAACTAAATTGACATTTTTATGTACCTAATTGTCACTTTAAAAAGTTTGAGAGCCTACTTGATTTTTCAGGTAAAGGTTGATAGCCTAATTGACACATTTTATGCAAGAAAAAGTGACATTTACCTGGTATTACAGGTCACTAACAGGTTATTATGCCTTGATAACCTAAATTGACACGTTTATGTATCTAATTGCAACTTTAAAGAGTTACAGGGGTTAATTAAATTTTTAGGTAAAATTCGATGGCCTTTTTGACACATTTTTAAATTTTTAGGTAAAATTCGATGGCCTTTTTGACACATTTTATGAAAAAAAAAAAAAATTCGATGGCCTTTTTGACACATTTTATGAAAAAAAAAAGTGATTCGATGGCCTTTTTGACACATTTTATGAAAAAAAAAAGTGACATTACGGCCTTTTTGACACATTTTATGAAAAAAAAAAGTGACATTACGGCCTTTTTGACACATTTTATGAAAAAAAAAAGTGACATTACGTTTACCTGTTATTACAGGTCACTAACAGGTAATTATTCGTTGACGAACTAAATTGACATTTTTATGTACCTAATTGCAACTTTAAAAAATTTGAGGCCTAATTGATTTTTCAGGTAAAGTTCGATGTCCTTTTTGACACATTTTATGCAAAAAAAAAAAAAAGAAGTGACATTTACATTTACCTGTTATTACAAGTCACAAACAGGTAATTCTTCCTTGATGAACTAAATTGACATTTTTATGTA
>NC_044931.1:758302-762199 GCF_003576645.1 Ipomoea triloba | reverse complement strand
ATGCAAACGACGGCTAGAGGCAACTAAGGCCTACACCCTCTACAGCTTGAAATAAACCGAGCCACAACGAGAAGGACAAAAAGAAAGGCCAAACCTACTGAGATCCTAGTAGACCGAGAGGAGAATGGTAGTTCCTAAACCCCCCGAGAATAAACACCTTTGCAATGCAATTTTTCATAAACCATAAACACACTATGATGAATCATGGCTTACTAGAAATTCATTTCCTAGCTTTTCCTTATTGATTTTAACAAATTTTTTCGTATCTCCTTGACTACAACATTCGTTTATTCAATATTCTTTGAGTCTCAGTGACAATGGCGCGACTGAGGAAAATGCTACATATTCCGTAGATTAAAGACTTGTCAATACTTCTAATTCGACCTCCCTAAAGACCGACACAACCCGAGGGTAACCCCAACAATCTTTGATTTTAACAACCACAAAACCGCGGAAAATCAAATGGCGTCGTTGCTAGGGAGGGCAAACGGTTGTTATTGACTTGTTTTATATATTTGAAATATTTGCATTGTTTTTACTTCATTTCAGTTGTTGTTTTTACTTTGTTTGTACTAACCTCCCTAAAACAACTACTATTTGTTCGGGTAGTAAACTTTCTTTCTTTCAACATTTTTGAAGGGTGAATGCAAACGACGGCTAGAGGCAACCAAGGCCTACACCCTCTATAGCTTGAAATAAACCGAGCCACAACGAGAAGGACAAAAAGAAAGGCCAAACCTAGTGAGATCCTAGTAGACCGAGAGGAGAATGGTAGTTCCTAAACCCCCCGAGAATAAACACCTTTGCAATGCAATTTTTCATAAACCATAAACACACTATGATGAATCATGGCTTACTAGAAATTCATTTCCTATCTTTTCCTTATTGATTTCAACAATTTTCTTCGTATCTCAATTGCTACAACATTCGTTCATTCAATTTTTTTGATTCTTTGTGACAATGGCGTGCCTGAGGAAAATGCTACATATTCCGTAGATTAAAGACTTGTCAATACTTCTAATTTGACCTCCCTAAAAACCGACACAAATCGAGGGTAACCTCAACAATATTTGATTTTAACAACCACAAAACCGCGGAAAATCAAATGGCGTCGTTGCTAGGGAGGGCAAACGGTTGTTATTGACTTGTTTTATATATTTGAAATATTTGCATTGTTTTTACTTCATTTCAGTTGTTGTTTTTACTTTGTTTGTACTAACCTCCCTAAAACAACTACTATTTGTTCGGGTAGTAAACTTTCTTTCTTTCAACATTTTTGAAGGGTGAATGCAAACGACGGCTAGAGGCAACCAAGGCCTACACCCTCTATAGCTTGAAATAAACCGAGCCACAACGAGAAGGACAAAAAGAAAGGCCAAACCTAGTGAGATCCTAGTAGACCGAGAGGAGAATGGTAGTTCCTAAACCCCCCGAGAATAAACACCTTTGCAATGCAATTTTTCATAAACCATAAACACACTATGATGAATCATGGCTTACTAGAAATTCATTTCCTAGCTTTTCCTTATTGATTTCAACAATTTTCTTCGTATCTCCTTTACTACAACATTCGTTCATTCAATATTTTTTGATTCTTTGTGACAATGGCGTGCCTGAGGAAAATGCTACATATTCCGTAGATTAAAGACTTGTCAATACTTCTAATTTGACCTCCCTAAAGACCGACACAAATCGAGGGTAACCCCAACAATCTTTGATTTTAACAACCACAAAACTGCGGAAAATCAAATGGCGTCGTTGCTAGGGAGGGCAAACGGTTGTTATTGACTTGTTTTATATATTTGAAATATTTGCATTGTTTTTACTTCATTTCAGTTGTTGTTTTTACTTTGTTTGTACTAACCTCCCTAAAACAACTACTATTTGTTCGGGTAGTAAACTTTCTTTCTTTCAACATTTTTGAAGGGTGAATGCAAACGACGGCTAGAGGCAACCAAGGCCTACACCCTCTATAGCTTGAAATAAACCGAGCCACAACGAGAAGGACAAAAAGAAAGGCCAAACCTAGTGAGATCCTAGTAGACCGAGAGGAGAATGGTAGTTCCTAAACCCCCCGAGAATAAACACCTTTGCAATGCAATTTTTCATAAACCATAAACACACTATGATGAATCATGGCTTACTAGAAATTCATTTCCTAGCTTTTCCTTATTGATTTCAACAATTTTCTTCGTATCTCCTTTACTACAACATTCGTTCATTCAATATTTTTTGATTCTTTGTGACAATGGCGTGCCTGAGGAAAATGCTACATATTCCGTAGATTAAAGACTTGTCAATACTTCTAATTTGACCTCCCTAAAGACCGACACAAATCGAGGGTAACCCCAACAATCTTTGATTTTAACAACCACAAAACTGCGGAAAATCAAATGGCGTCGTTGCTAGGGAGGGCAAACGGTTGTTATTGACTTGTTTTATATATTTGAAATATTTGCATTGTTTTTACTTCATTTCAGTTGTTGTTTTTACTTTGTTTGTACTAACCTCCCTAAAACAACTACTATTTGTTCGGGTAGTAAACTTTCTTTCTTTCAACATTTTTGAAGGGTGAATGCAAACGACGGCTAGAGGCAACCAAGGCCTACACCCTCTATAGCTTGAAATAAACCGAGCCACAACGAGAAGGACAAAAAGAAAGGCCAAACCTAGTGAGATCCTAGTAGACCGAGAGGAGAATGGTAGTTCCTAAACCCCCCGAGAATAAACACCTTTGCAATGCAATTTTTCATAAACCATAAACACACTATGATGAATCATGGCTTACTAGAAATTCATTTCCTAGCTTTTCCTTATTGATTTCAACAATTTTCTTCGTATCTCCTTTACTACAACATTCGTTCATTCAATATTTTTTGATTCTTTGTGACAATGGCGTGCCTGAGGAAAATGCTACATATTCCGTAGATTAAAGACTTGTCAATACTTCTAATTTGACCTCCCTAAAGACCGACACAAATCGAGGGTAACCCCAACAATCTTTGATTTTAACAACCACAAAACTGCGGAAAATCAAATGGCGTCGTTGCTAGGGAGGGCAAACGGTTGTTATTGACTTGTTTTATATATTTGAAATATTTGCATTGTTTTTACTTCATTTCTGTTGTTGTTTTTACTTTGTTTGTACTAACCTCCCTAAAACAACTACTATTTGTTCGGGTAGTAAACTTTCTTTCTTTCAACATTTTTGAAGGGTGAATGCAAACGACGGCTAGAGGCAACTAAGGCCTACACCCTCTACAGCTTGAAATAAACCGAGCCACAACGAGAAGGACAAAAAGAAAGGCCAAACCTAGTGAGATCCTAGTAGATCGAGAGGAGAATGGTAGTTCCTAAACCCCCCGAGAATAAACACCTTTGCAATGCAATTTTTCATAAACCATAAACACACTATGATGAATCATGGCTTACTAGAAATTCATTTCCTAGCTTTTCCTTATTGATTTCAACAATTTTCTTCGTATCTCCTTTACTACAACATTCGTTCATTCAATATTTTTTGATTCTTTGTGACAATGGCGTGCCTGAGGAAAACTCTACATATTCCGTAGATTAAAGACTTGTCAATACTTCTAATTTGACCTCCCTAAAGACCGACACAAATCGAGGGTAACCCCAACAATCTTTGATTTTAACAACCACAAAACTGCGGAAAATCAAATGGCGTCGTTGCTAGGGAGGGCAAACGGTTGTTATTGACTTGTTTTATATATTTGAAATATTTGCATTGTTTTTACTTCATTTCTGTTGTTGTTTTTACTTTGTTTGTACTAACCTCTCTAAAACAACTACTATTTGTTCGGGTAGTAAACTTTCTTTCTTTCAACATTTTTGAAGGGTGAATGCAAACGACGGCTAGAGGCAACCAAGGTCTAC
>NC_044931.1:733133-735131 GCF_003576645.1 Ipomoea triloba | reverse complement strand
ACACACTATGATGAATCATGGCTTACTAGAAATTCATTTCCTAGCTTTTCCTTATTGATTTCAACAATTTTCTTCGTATCCCCTTTACTACAACATTTGTTCATTCAATATTTTTTGATTCTTTGTGACAATGGCGTGCTTTAGGAAAATGCTACATATTCCGTAGATTTTAGAGTTGTCAATACTTCTAATATGACCTCCCTGAAGACCGACACAACTCGAGGGTAACCCCAACAATCTTTGATTTTAACAACCACAAAACTGCGGAAAATCAAATGGCGTCGTTGCTAGGGAGGGCAANTTCGTTCATTCAATATTTTTTGATTCTTTGTGACAATGGCGTGCTTGAGGAAAATGCTACATATTCCGTAGATTTTAGAGTTGTCAATACTTCTAATATGACCTCCCTGAAGACCGACACAACTCGAGGGTAACCCCAACAATCTTTGATTTTAACAACCACAAAACTGCGGAAAATCAAATGGCGTCGTTGCTAGGGAGGGAAAACGGATGTTATTGACTTGTTTTATATATTTGAAATATTTGCATTGTTTTTACTTCATTTCTGTTGTTGTTTTTACTTTGTTTGTACTAACCTCCCTAAAACAACTACTATTTGTTCGGGTAGTAAACTTTCTTTCTTTCAACATTTTTGAAGGGTGAATGCAAACGACGGCTAGAGGCAACCAAGGTCTACACCCTCTATAGCTTGAAATAAACCGAGCCACAACGAGAAGGACAAAAAGAAAGGCCAAACCTAGTGAGATCCTAGTAGACCGAGAGGAGAATGGTAGTTCCTAAACCAGCCGAGAATAAACACCTTTGCAATGCAATTTTTCATACACCATAAACACACTATGATGAATCATGGCTTACTAGAAATTCATTTCCTAGCTTTTCCTTATTGATTTCAACAATTTTCTTCGTATCTCCTTTACTACAACATTCGTTCATTCAATATTTTTTGATTCTTTGTGACAATGGCATGCCTGAGGAAAATGCTACATATTCCGTAGATTAAAAACTTGTCAATACTTCTAATTCCGTAGATTTTAACAACCACAAAACTGCGGAAAATCAAATGGTGTCGTTGCTAGGGAGGGCAAACGGTTGTTATTGACTTGTTTTATATATTTGAAATATTTGCATTGTTTTTACTTCATTTCAGTTGTTGTGTTTACTTTGTTTGTACTAACCTCCCTAAAACAACTACTATTTGTTCGGGTAGTAAACTTTCTTTCTTTCAACATTTTTGAAGGGTGAATGCAAACGACGGCTAGAGGCAACCAAGGCCTACACCCTCTATAGCTTGAAATAAACCGAGCCACAACGCGAAGGACAAAAAGAAAGGCCAAACCTTGTGAGATCCTAATAGACCGAGAGGAGAATGGTAGTTCCTAAACCAGCCGAGAATAAAAACCCTTTGCAATGCAATTTTTCATAAACCATAAACACACTATGATGAATCATGGCTTACTAGAAATTCATTTCCTAGCTTTTCATTATTGATTTCAACAATTTTCTTCGTATCTCCTTTACTACAACATTCGTTCATTCAATATTTTTTGATTCTTTGTGACAATGGCGTGCCTGAGGAAAATGCTACATATTCTCGTAGATTTTAGACTTGTCAATACTTCTAATTTGACCTCCCTAAAGACCGACACAACCCGAGGGTAACCCCAACAATCTTTGATTTTAACAACCACAAAACCGAGTAAATCAAATGGCGTCGTTGCTAGGGAGGGCAAACGGTTGTTATTGACTTGTTTTATATATTTGAAATATTTGCATTGTTTTTACTTCATTTCAGTTGTTGTTTTTACTTTGTTTGTACTAACCTCCCTAGAACAACTACTATTTATTCGGGTAGTAAACTTTCTTTCTTTCAACATTTTTGAAGGGTGAATGCAAACGACGGCTAGAGTCAACCAAGGTCTACACCCTCTATAGCTTGAAATAAACCGAGCCGCAACGAGAAGGAATAAAAGAAAGGCC
>NC_044931.1:725785-726709 GCF_003576645.1 Ipomoea triloba | reverse complement strand
AGGGCAAACGGTTGTTATTGACTTGTTTTATATATTTGAAATATTTGCATTGTTTTTACTTCATTTCAGTTGTTGTTTTTACATTGTTTGTACTAACCTCCCTAGAACAACTACTATTTGTTCGGATAGTAAACTTTCTTTCTTTCAACATTTTTGAAGGGTGAATGCAAACGACAGCTAGAGGCAACTAAGGCCTACACCCTCTATAGCTTGAAATAAACCGAGCCACAACGAGAAGGACAAAAAGAAAGGCCAAACCTAGTGAGATCCTAGTAGACCGAGAGGAGAATGGTAGTTCCTAAACCCCCCGAGAATAAACACCTTTGCAATGCAATTTTTCATAAACCATAAACACACTATGATGAATCATGGCTTACTAGAAATTCATTTCCTAGCTTTTCATTATTGATTTCAATAATTTTCTTCGTATCTCCTTTACTACAACATTCGTTCATTCAATATTTTTTGATTCTTTACGACAATGGCGTGCCTGAGGAAAATGCTACATATTCCGTAGATTAAAGACTTGTTAATACTTCTAATTTGACCTCCCTAAACACCGACACAAATCGAGGGTAACCCCAACAATATTTGATTTTAACAACCACAAAACCGCGAAAAATCAAATGGCGTCGTTGCCAGGGAGGGCAAACGGTTGTTATTGACTTGTTTTATATCTTTGAAATATTTGCATTGTTTTTACTTCATTTCAGTTGTTGTTTTTACTTTGTTTGTACTAACCTCCCTAAAACAACTACTATTTGTTCGGGTAGTAAACTTTCTTTCTTTCAACATTTTTGAAGGGTGAATGCAAACGACAGCTAGAGGCAACTAAGGCCTACACCCTCTATAGCTTGAAATAAACCGAGCCACAACGAGAAGGACAAAAAAAAGGCCAAACCTAGTGAGATCCTAGTTAGACCG
>NC_044931.1:724357-725761 GCF_003576645.1 Ipomoea triloba | reverse complement strand
CTTTCTTTCAACATTTTTGAAGGGTGAATGCAAACGACAGCTAGAGGCAACTAAGGCCTACACCCTCTATAGCTTGAAATAAACCGAGCCACAACGAGAAGGACAAAAAAAAGGCCAAACCTAGTGAGATCCTAGTAGAGCGAGAGGAGAATGGTAGTTCCTAAACCCCCCGAGAATAAACATCTTTGCAATGCAATTTTTCATAAACCATAAACACACTATGATGAATCATGGCTTACTAGAAATTCATTTCCTAGCTTTTCCTTACTGGTTTCAACAATTTTCTTCGTAACTCCTTTACTACAACATTCGTTCATTCAATATTTTTTGATTCTTTGTGACAATGGCATGCCTGAGGAAAATGCTACATATTCCGTAGATTAAAGACTTGTCAATACTTCTAATTTGACCTCCCTAAAGACCGACACAAATCGAGGGTAACCCCAACAATCTTTGATTTTAACAACCACAAAACTGCGGCAAATCAAATGGCGTCGTTGCTAGGGAGGGCAAACGGTTGTTATTGACTTGTTTTATATATTTGAAATATTTGCATTGTTTTTACTTCATTTCTGTTGTTGTTTTTACTTTGTTTGTACTAACCTCCCTAAAACAACTACTATTTGTTCGGGTAGTAAACTTTCTTTCTTTCAACATTTTTGAAGGGTGAATGCAAACGACGGCTAGAGGCAACCAAGGCCTACACCCTCTATAGCTTGAAATAAACCGAGCCACAACGAGAAGGACAAAAAGAAAGGCCAAACCTAGTGAGATCCTAGTAGACCGAGAGGAGAATGGTAGTTCCTAAACCCCCCGAGAATAAACACCTTTGCAATGCAATTTTTCATAAACCATAAACACACTATGATGAATCATGGCTTACTAGAAATTCATTTCCTAGCTTTTCCTTATTGATTTCAACAATTTTCTTCGTATCTCCTTTACTACAACATTCGTTCATTCAATATTTTTTGATTCTTTGTGACAATGGCGTGCCTGAGGAAAATGCTACATATTCCGTAGATTAAAGACTTGTCAATACTTCTAATTTGACCTCCCTAAAGACCGACACAAATCGAGGGTAACCCCAACAATCTTTGATTTTAACAACCACAAAACTGCGGAAAATCAAATGGCGTCGTTGCTAGGGAGGGCAAACGGTTGTTATTGACTTGTTTTATATATTTGAAATATTTGCATTGTTTTTACTTCATTTCTGTTGTTGTTTTTACTTTGTTCGTACTAACCTCCCTAAAACAACTACTATTTGTTCGGGTAGTAAACTTTCTTTCTTTCAACATTTTTGTAGGGTGAATGCAAACGACGGCTAGAGTCAACCAAGGTCTACACCCTCTATAGCTTGAAATAAACCGAGCCGCAACGAGAAGGAATAAAAGAAAGGCC
>NC_044931.1:721037-723484 GCF_003576645.1 Ipomoea triloba | reverse complement strand
AGAAATTCATTTCCTAGCTTTTCATTATTGATTTCAACAATTTTCTTCGTATCTCCTTTACTACAACATTCGTTCATTCAATATTTTTTGATTCTTTATGACAATGGCGTGCCTGAGTAAAATGCTACATATTCCGTAGATTTTAGACTTGTCAATACTTCTAATTTGACCTCCCTAAAGACCGACACAACCCGAGGGTAACCCCAACAATCTTTGNACCCCAACAATCTTTGATTTTAACAATCACAAAACCGAGTAATCAAATGGCGTCGTTGCTAGGGAGGGCAAACGGTTGTTATTGACTTGTTTTATATATTTGAAATATTTGCATTGTTTTTACTTCATTTCAGTTGTTGTTTTTACTTTGTTTGTACTAACCTCCCTAAAACAACTACTATTTGTTCGGGTAGTAAACTTTCTTTCTTTCAACATTTTTGAAGGGTGAATGCAAACGACGGCTAGAGGCAACTAAGGCCTACACCCTCTATAGCTTGAAATAAACCGAGCCACAACGAGAAGGACAAAAAGAAAGGCCAAACCTAGTGAGATCCTAGTAGACCGAGAGGAGAATGTTAGTTCCTAAACCCCCCGAGAATAAACACCTTTGCAATGCAATTTTTCATAAACCATAAACACACTATGATGAATCATGGCTTACTAGAAATTCATTTCCTAGCTTTTCGTTATTGATTTCAACAATTTTCTTCGTATCTCCTTTACTACAACATTCGTTCATTCAATATTTTTTGATTCTTTGTGACAATGGCGTGCTTGAGGAAAATGCTACATATTCCGTAGATTTTAGAGTTGTCAATACTTCTAATATGACCTCCCTGAAGACCAACACAACTCGAGGGTAACCCCAACAATCTTTGATTTTAACAACCACAAAACTGCAGAAAATCAAATGGCGTCGTTGCTAGGGAGGGCAAACGGTTGTTATTGACTTGTTTTATATATTTGAAATATTTGCATTGTTTTTACTTATTTCAGTTGTTGTGTTTACTTTGTTTGTACTAACCTCCCTAAAACAACTACTATTTGTTCGGGTAGTAAACTTTCTTTCTTTCAACATTTTTTAAGGGTGAATGCAAACGACGGCTAGAGGCAACCAAGGCCTACACCCTCTATAGCTTGAAATAAACCGAGCCACAACGAGAAGGACAAAAAGAAATGGCAAACTTAGTGAGATCCTAGTAAACCGAGAGGAGAATGGTAGTTCCTAAACCCCCGAGAATAAACACCTTTGCAATGCAATTTTTCATAAACCATAAACACACTATTATGAATCATGGCTTACTAGAAATTCATTTCCTTGCTTTTCCTTACTGATTTCAACAATTTTCTTCGTATCTCCTTTAATACAACATTCGTTCATTCAATATTTTTTGATTCTTTGTGACAATGGCGTGCCTGAGGAAAATGCTACATATTCTCGTAGATTTTAGACTTGTCAATACTTCTAATTTGACCTCCCTAAAGACCGACACAAATCGAGGGTAACCCCAACAATATTTGATTTTAACAACCACAAAACCGAGTAAATCAAATGGCGTCGTTGCTAGGGAGGGCAAACGGTTGTTATTGACTTGTTTTATATATTTGAAATATTTGCATTGTTTTTACTTCATTTCAGTTGTTGTTTTTACTTTGTTTGTACTACCTCCCTAGAACAACTACTATTTATTCGGGTAGTAAACTTTCTTTCTTTCAACATTTTTGAAGGGTGAATGCAAACGACGGCTAGAGGCAACTAAGGCCTACACCCTCTATAGCTTGAAATAAACCGAGCCATAACGAGAAGGACAAAAAAAAGGCCAAACCTAGTGAGATCCTAGTAGACCGAGAGGAGAATGGTAGTTCCTAAACCCCCCGAGAATAAACACCTTTGCGATGCAATTTTTCATAAACCATAAACACACTATGATGAATCATGGCTTACTAGAAATTCATTTCCTAGCTTTTCCTTATTGATTTCAACAATTTTCTTCGTATCTCCTTTACTACAACATTCGTTCATTCAATATTTTTTGATTCTTTGTGACAATGGCGTGCCTGAGTAAAACTCTACATATTCCGTAGATTAAAGACTTGTCAATACTTCAAATTTGACCTCCCTAAAGTCCGACACAAATCGAGGGTAACCCCAACAATCTTTGATTTTAACAACCACAAAACTGCGGAAAATCAAATGGCGTCGTTGCTAGGGAGGGCAAACGGTTGTTATTGACTTATTTTATATATTTGAAATATTTGCATTGTTTTTACTTCATTTCTGTTGTTGTTTTTACTTTGTTTGTACTAACCTCCCTAAAACAACTACTATTTGTTCGGGTAGTAAACTTTCTTTCTTTCAACATTTTTGAAGGGTGAATGCAAACGACGGCTAGAGGCAACCAAGGCCTACACCCTCTATAGCTTGAAATAAACCGAGCCACAACGAGAAG
>NC_044931.1:710923-719157 GCF_003576645.1 Ipomoea triloba | reverse complement strand
TCATCAAAGGAAATACACACCCTATTTATACACATGCTAGGGGACTCCAAATGTCATCAATAGTAAAAGTACATCAAGGAGATCAAAAGACATCAATAGTAAAAATACATCACTATCAAGGAGATTAAATGTCATAACTTGTCTAGGAAAGACCAATAGTCTTCCTAATATGCCAAAGCATGTCCATGTGCCTCAAAATCTGATTTTGGTGAATTATTTCAACCTCTTTTGTACCCTCCCAAGCAAAGCCACGAATTTGGACATCTTAGATGGTATTTATGGGCTCTTCAAAATCAGCTCTTATGCATGAAAAATGTTCTAAGTATCCACCATCATCACTTGGACTCTTTATTTGGCATGCTTCGACTTCGAATGGATCATGTATGGGCTAGTTTGCATCATCCTCCCTTTCTTGAAAATGATTTGTCCTTGAATCACACTTTCCCCTGTCAAATGGAATTTTAATTGGACTTGCTTGTTTCCTCCATGTGGATGGGTTCCTATCATTCTCCCTTTCTTGAAAAGGATTCGTCCTCGAATCCAAATCTTTAGTGAAAGGAAAATTAGCAAGTTTATGCATTTTCATCGTAAAAACAAGCACAAGTGCTTGTTTAGTCACCATGGCGGCACTAACCACATTCGTGCAACTCCCCAAATCAATAATGATGCTACAAGTTCTTGTTTGGCTTTCTTCTTGCTCAAGAATTGACTTATTGGCACCATGTTCATCATCTTCAACACACGCTAGATCAAGGGGCAAGAGCACATCTTCATCATCTTGCTCAATCACATCAATTTGTTCATCTACCTTCTCGTCAGCTTGTTCATAGTTTTTGACAGCGAAATCATGTTCATCATCATTAGCATGGGTCGCATCAAGGGGCAAGAGCACATCTTCATCATTTTGCTCAATCAACTCAATTTGTTCATCTACCTCTTCCTCATGGGGTTCACGGGTCGTTTGAACATCCTCACACATCAATGGGGTATTTGGGTTTTGTGTTGTCCACCTTCTAGCTTGAGATGTATAAGCCTTCATCTCCGTATTTGTCTTCTCAACTTTCCAGGCAGCATACAAGGCATCATCCATGGTGTGGTAACGATGCATGTTTACTTGTCGGATCCCACGTAACTGCTTCTCAAGCTCAAAGTAGTATGTGGCTGGTCGGAACGTGCGCCTAAGCATTGTCCTTAGCCTATCCCAAGTAGCAACTGGTGCATCATGAGTAAACTCCCTTTCTTGCTCCTGTCGTTTCCACCAAGTAACTGCAAAACCCTTAAAAGATGAAATAACTAATCTAACTTTTGTTATTTCACTATATTTGTTACAATCAAAAACACTTTGTACATCATCCTCCCATTCTATATAATCTCCGGGATCTCCTTCACCATTGAATTTAGGCAATTCAAGCTTGAAATTGCCCGCTTGTACCTCCATAGGTTGATTTTGTGGACGTGACATGTAACGCATTTGCTGTTGCAAGTCCTCCAACATCCTCATCATTTTGGTCATTTGTTGTCCTAAGTTTGGCTGCTCACCTCCTTTAGCCATCAGTAACAACAATAAGAAACACTAGCAATTAAGAAATCAAGTTAGTATAAACAGGATCTCTCCCTTGCTTCACTCTACTCATGGTTTTGAGTTTGTTTTAGGTTGTGAGTTACACTACACACAGCCCACAACTCACCACTCCTCTCATGTATCTCTCTTGATGGAAAATAGCCTCACAAGTTTCTCTAAATGTAGAGTCGTTGCTCAGGTTGTTGTGGATTCGCCCTCAAAATACAAAAGACTTACCTCTGGAGCCTCGTAGTCTTCGGGAATTGAAGAACAAGGGTAATCCAAATAATAAGGTAATGTTTGAGAACAACAACAAGAAATAGAGCAATAACAACAAAGAAGAATAAAGGAACAAGGAATTTCAATTCAAGAACACTGCTTTAGTCAGGAACAAAAACTACCAGATTCTGCCAAGAAGTTCACGGAATTTTCTGTGTTTATTGGAGCAACTTTTCTACCCAAACTTTTTTATGGATTTCAAGTATTATAAGTTGACGTCCTCAAGAAAAAAATTCAAGTTAAAAAAATATTTGAAGTTTTTTTTGAATTTTCTTTCCTAACTGCGCTAGGCAGAAATTCTGGACAGTACTAAGCAGAAAATTGAGCAAACTTTAAGAATTTTCTGTGAAATATTGGTAAGGAATTTTTGGACCAAAATCTCCAGATATCAATTTCAACAAGAATAGGACTTCCAGAAAAAAATTCAATGGAAAATAAGGTTTGGAAGTATTTTTCACGAATTTTTGAACTTGACTGCGCCGGGAAGAAACTTTCTGGATAGTCACTGCCAAAGACTTGAAATTTTTTTTTTCACTTTTTTTGTGTGTTTTTTTTTTATAACAATAAGAAAATGGACAAGGAATACAAGAAAACAATCAAAGACACAATAGAGTTTTTTTGAGGTTTTTGTTATGGATATGCAAAAAAATAAGATAGCAAAGAATTGAGAACGAAACCTAAGCTCTGATACCAAATTGATACGAATCTTCGTAAGGAGGATCCGTAACAAGGAATTATTGCCCAAGATGTTCTCAAATTCAATAGATAAGGAGTTACCTTTGGTGCACACAAGATCACCCTTGAGCCCCGATTCCACGAAGGACCAAGAAACAACCCTTAGCACGCCTCAAGTTCCTCAAGAACGCAATCTTCAAACAACTAGAGTGGGTTCTCTAGTAGTTCCCTTGATTCTATGAATTGATAGAACCACAATTCCTAAAATCTAAGGTTGGTAGAATGCGGGTTTGATTCGATAGGGCCACGAATCAAGAACACTATTCGATAGGACCACGAATAGAAGAAAGAATTCTTACACAAATGTAAAGAAGACTTAGGAAGTTTTGATTAATTCTGAAAAATGCTTGATCATCAAAGGAAATACACACCCTATTTATACACATGCTAGGGGACTCCAAATGTCATCAATAGTAAAAGTACATCAAAGAGATCAAAAGACATCAATAGTAAAAATACATCACTATCAAGGAGATTAAATGTCATAACTTGTCTAGGAAAGACCAATAGTCTTCCTAATATGCCAAAGCATGTCTATGTGCCTCAAAATCTGATTTTGGTGAATTATTTCAACCTCTTTTGTACCCTCCCAAGCAAAGCCACGAATTTGGACATCTTAGATGGTATTTATGGGCTCTTCAAAATCAGCTCTTATGCATGAAAAATGTTCTAAGTATCCACCATCATCACTTGGACTCTTTATTTGGCATGCTTGGACTTCGAATGGATCATGTATGGGCTAGTTTGCATCATCCTCCCTTTCTTGAAAATGATTCGTCCTTGAATCACACTTTCCCCTGTCAAATGGAATTTTTATTGGACTTGCTTGTTTCCTCCATGTGGATGGGTTCCTATCAGGTAACCCCAACAATATTTGATATTAACAACCACAAAACCTCGAAAAATCAAATGGCGTCGTTGCCAGTGAGGGCAAACGGTTGTTATTAACTTGTTTTATATCTTTGAAATACTTTCATTGTTTTTACTTGATTTTAGTTGTTGTTTTTACATTGTTTGTACTAACCTCTCTAAAACAACTACAATTTGTTCGGGTAGTAAACTTTCTTTCTTTCAACATTTTTGAAGTGTGAATGCAAACGACGGCTAGAGGCAACAAGACCTACCCTCTCAATCTTGTAATAAACTGAGCCACAACTAGAACGACAAAAAGAAAGGCCAAACCTAGGGAGATCCTAGTAGACCGAGAGGAAAATGGTAGTTCCTAAACCCCCCGAGAATAACACCTTTGCAATGCAATTTTTCATAAACCATAAACACACTATGATGAATCATGGCTTACTAGAAATTCATTTCCTAGCTTTTCCTTATTGATTTCAACGATTTTCTTCGTATCTCCTTTACTACAACATTCGTTCATTCAATATTTTTTGATTCTTTGTGACAATGGCGTGCCTGAGGAAAATGCTACATATTCCTTTGACTAAAGACTTGTCAATACTTCTAATTCGACCTCCCTAAAGACCGACACAACCTGAGGGTAACCCCAACAATCTTTGATTTTAACAACCACAAAACCGCGAAAAATCAAATGGCGTCGTTGCCAGGGCGGGCAAACGTTGTTATTGACTTGTTTTATATCTTTGAAATATTTGCATTGTTTTTACTTCATTTCAGTTGTTTTTTTACTTTTGTTTGTACTAACCTCCCTAAAACAACTACTATTTGTTCGGGTAGTAAACTTTCTTTCTTTCAACATTTTTGAAGGGTGAATGCAAACGACGGCTAGAGGCAACAAGCCTACTCCCTCTATCTTGAAATAAAACGAGCCACAACGAGAAGGACAAAAAGAAAGGCCAAACCTAGTGAGATCCTAGTAGACCGAGAGGAGAATGGTAGTTCCTAAACCCCGAGAATAAACACCTTTGCAATGCAATTTTTCATAAACCATAAACACACTATGATGAATCATGGCTTACTAGAAATTCATTTCCTAGCTTTTCCTTATTGATTTCAACAATTTTCTTCGTATCTCCTTTACTACAACATTCGTTCATTCAATATTCTTTGATCTTTGTGACAATGGCGTGACTGAGGAAAATGCTACATATTCCTTAGATTAAAGACTTGTCAATACTTCTAATTTGACCTCCCTAAAGACCGACACAATCGAGGGTAACCCCAACAATCTTTGATTTTAACAACCACAAAACCGCGAAAAATCAAATGGCGTCGTTGCCAGGGAGGGCAAACGGTTGTTATTGACTTGTTTTATATCTTTGAAATATTTGCATTGTTTTTACTTCATTTCAGTTGTTGTTTTTACTTTGTTTGTACTAACCTCCTTAAAACAACTACTATTTGTTCGGGTAGTAAACTTTCTTTCTTTCAACATTTTTGAAGGGTGAATGCAAACGACGGCTAGAGGCAACAAGGCCTACTCCCTCTAATCTTGAAATAAACCGAGCCACAAACGAAGACAAAAAAAAAGGCCAAACCTAGTGAGATCCTAGTAGACCGAGAGGAGAATGGTAGTTCCTAAACCCCCCGAGAATAAACACCTTTGCAATGCAATTTTTCATAAACCATAAACACACTATGATGAATCATGGCTACTAGAAATTCATTTCCTAGCTTTTCCTTATTGATTTCAACAATTTTCTTCGTATCTCCTTTACTACAACATTCGTTCATTCAATATTTTTGATTCTGTGACAATGGCGGCCTGAGGAAAATGCTACATATTCCGATTAAAGACTTGTCAATACTTCTAATTTGACCTCCTAAAGACCGACACAACCGAGGGTAACCCCAACAATCTTTGATTTTAACAACCACAAAACCGCGAAAAATCAAATGGCGTCGTTGCCAGGGAGGGCAAACGGTTGTTATTGACTTGTTTTATATCTTTGAAATATTTGCATTGTTTTTACTTCATTTCAGTTGTTGTTTTTACTTTGTTTGTACTAACCTCCTAAAACAACTACTATTTGTTCGGATAGTAAACTTTCTTTCTTTCAACATTTTTGAAGGGTGAATGCAAACGACGGCTAGAGGCAACCAAGGCCTACACCCTCTATAGCTTGAAATAAACCGAGCCACAACGAGAAGGACAAAAAGAAAGGCCAAACCTAGTGAGATCCTAGTAGACCGAGAGGAGAATGGTAGTTCCTAAACCCCCCGAGAATAAACACCTTTGCAATGCAATTTTTCATAAACCATAAACACACTATGATGAATCATGGCTTACTAGAAATTCATTTCCTAGCTTTTCCTTATTGATTTCAACAATTTTCTTCGTATCTCCTTTACTACAACATTCGTTCATTCAATATTTTTGATTCTTTGTGACAATGGCGTGCCTGAGGAAAATGCTACATATTCCTTTGATTAAAGACTTGTCAATACTTCTAATTTGACCTCCCTAAAGACCGACACAACCGAGGGTAACCCAACAATATTTGATTTAACAACCACAAAACCGCGAAAAATCAAATGGCGTCGTTGCCAGGGAGGGCAAACGGTTGTTATTGACCTGTTTTATATCTTTGAAATATTTGCATTGTTTTTACTTCATTTCAGTTGTTGTTTTTACTTTGTTTGTACTAACCTCCCTAAAACAACTACTATTTGTTCGGGTAGTAAACTTTCTTTCTTTCAACATTTTTGAAGGGTGAATGCAAACGACGGCTAGAGGCAACCAAGGCCTACACCCTCTATAGCTTGAAATAAAACGAGCCACAACGAGAAGGACAAAAAGAAAGGCCAAACCTAGTGAGATCCTAGTAGACCGAGAGGAGAATGGTAGTTCCTAAACCCCCCGAGAATAAACACCTTTGCAATGCAATTTTTCATAAACCATAAACACACTATGATGAATCATGGCTTACTAGAAATTCATTTCCTAGCTTTTCCTTATTGATTTCAACAATTTTCTTCGTATCTCCTTTACTACAACATTCGTTCATTCAATATTTTTTGATTCTTTGTGACAATGGCGTGCCTGAGGAAAATGCTACATATTCCTTTGATTAAAGACTTGTCAATACTTCTAATTTGACCTCCCTAAAGACCGACACAACCCGAGGGTAACCCCAACAATATTTGATTTTAACAACCACAAACCGCGAAAAATCAAATGGCGTCGTTGCCAGGGAGGGCAAACGGTTGTTATTGACTTGTTTTATATCTTTGAAATATTTGCATTGTTTTTACTTCATTTCAGTTGTTGTTTTTACTTTGTTTGTACTAACCTCCCTAAAACAACTACTATTTGTTCGGGTAGTAAACTTTCTTTCTTTCAACATTTTTGAAGGGTGAATGCAAACGACGGCTAGAGGCAACAAGCCTACCCTCTCAATCTTGTAATAAACGAGCCACAACGAGAACGACAAAAAGAAAGGCCAAACCTAGAGATCCTAGTAGACCGAGAGGAGAATGGTAGTTCCTAAACCCCCCGAGAATAAACACCTTTGCAATGCAATTTTTCATAAACCATAAACACACTATGATGAATCATGGCTTACTAGAAATTCATTTCCTAGCTTTTCCTTATTGATTTCAACAATTTTCTTCGTATCTCCTTTACTACAACATTCGTTCATTCAATATTTTTTGATTCTTTGTGACAATGGCGTGCCTGAGGAAAATGCTACATATTCCTTTGATTAAAGACTTGTCAATACTTCTAATTGACCTCCCTAAAGACCGACACAACCGAGGGTAACCCAACAATCTTTGATTTTAACAACCAAAACGCGGAAAATCAAATGGTCGTTGCTAGGGAGGCAAACGGTTGTTATTGACTTGTTTTATATCTTTGAAATATTTGCATTGTTTTTACTTCATTTCAGTTGTTTGTTTTACTTTGTTTGTACTAACCTCCCTAAAACAACTACTCTTTGTTCGGGTAGTAAACTTTCTTTCTTTCAACATTTTGAAGGGTGAAGGCAAACGACGGCTAGAGGCAACCAAGCCTACACCCTCTATAGCTTGAAATAAACCGAGCCACAACGAGAAGGACAAAAAGAAAGGCCAAACCTAGTGAGATCCTAGTAGACCGAGAGGAGAATGGTAGTTCCTAAACCCCCGAGAATAAACACCTTTGCAATGCAATTTTTCATAAACCATAAACACACTATGATGAATCATGGCTTACTAGAAATTCATTTCCTAGCTTTTCCTTATTGATTTCAACAATTTTCTTCGTATCTCCTTTACTACAACATTCGTTCATTCAATATTTTTGATTCTTTGTGACAATGGCGTGCTGAAAAATGCTACATATTCCGTGATTAAAGACTTGTCAATACTTCTAATTGACCCCTAAAGACCGACACAACCCGAGGGTACCCAACAATCTTTGATTTTAACAACCACAAAACGCGGAAAATCAAATGGGTCGTTGCTAGGGCAAACGGTTGTATTGACTTGTTTTATATCTTTGAAATATTTGCATTGTTTACTTCATTTCAGTTTTTGTTTTTACTTTGTTTGTACTAACCTCCTAAAACAACTACTTTGTTCGGGTAGTAAACTTTCTTTCTTTCAACATTTTTGAAGGGTGAATGCAAACGACGGCTAGAGGCAACCAAGCCTACACCCTCTATAGCTTGAAATAAACCGAGCCACAACGAGAAGTACAAAAAGAAAGGCCAAACTAGTGGAGATCCTAGTAGACCGAGAGGAGAATGGTAGTTCC
>NC_044931.1:701104-710898 GCF_003576645.1 Ipomoea triloba | reverse complement strand
TCAAGCATTTTTCAGAATTAATCAAAACTTCCTAAGTCTTCTTTACATTTGTGTAAGAATTCTTTCTTCTATTCGTGGTCCTATCGAATAGTGTTCTTGATTCGTGGCCCTATCGAATCAAACCCGCATTCTACCAACCTTAGATTTTAGGAATTGTGGTTCTATCAATTCATAGAATCAAGGGAACTACTAGAGAACCCACTCTAGTTGTTTGAAGATTGCGTTCTTGAGGAACTTGAGGCGTGCTAAGGGTTGTTTCTTGCTCCTTCGTGGAATCGGGGCTCAAGGGTGATCTTGTGTGCACCAAAGGTAACTCCTTATGTATTGAATTTGAGAACATCTTGGGCAATAATTTTGTTACGTCATCAAAGGAAATACACACCCTATTTATACATATGCTAGGGGACTCCAAATGTCATCAATAGTAAAAGTACATCAAGGAGATCAAAAGACATCAATAGTAAAAATACATCACTATCAAGGAGATTAAATGTCATAACTTGTCTAGGAAAGACCAATAGTCTTCCTAATATGCCAAAGCATGTCCATGTGCCTCAAAATCTGATTTTGGTGAATTATTTCAACCTCTTTTGTACCCTCCCAAGCAAAGCCACGAATTTGGACATCTTAGATGGTATTTATGGGCTCTTCAAAATCAGCTCTTATGCATGAAAAATGTTCTAAGTATCCACCATCATCACTTGGACTCTTTATTTGGCATGCTTCGACTTCGAATGGATCATGTATGGGCTAGTTTGCATCATCCTCCCTTTCTTGAAAATGATTTGTCCTTGAATCACACTTTCCCCTGTCAAATGGAATTTTAATTGGACTTGCTTGTTTCCTCCATGTGGATGGGTTCCGATCAGGCGTGCTTGAGGAAAATGCTACATATTCCGTAGATTTTAGAGTTGTCAATACTTCTAATATGACCTCCCTGAAGACCGGCACAACTCGAGGGTAACCCCAACAATCTTTGATTTTAACAACCACAAAACTGCGGAAAATCAAAGGGCGTCGTTGCTAGGGAGGGCAAACGGTTGTTATTGACTTGTTTTATATATTTGAAATATTTGCATTGTTTTTACTTCATTTCAGTTGTTGTTTTTACTTTGTTTGTACTAACCTCCCTAAAACAACTACTATTTGTTCGGGTAGTAAACTTTCTTTCTTTCAACATTTTTGAAGGGTGAATGCAAACGACGGCTAGAGGCAACCAAGGCCTACACCCTCTATAGCTTGAAATAAACCGAGCCACAACGCGAAGGACAAAAAGAAAGGCCAAACCTAGTGAGATCCTAGTAGACCAAGAGGAGAATGGTAGTTCCTAAACCCCCCAAGAATAAACACCTTTGCAATGCAATTTTTCATAAACCATAAACACACTATGATGAATCATAGCCTGCTAGAAATTCATTTCCTAGCTTTTCCTTATTGATTTCAACAATTTTCTTCGTATCTCCTTTACTACAACATTCGTTCATTCAATATTTTTTGTTTCTTTGTGACAATGGCATGCCTGAGGAAAATGCTACATATTCCGTAGATTAAAAACTTGTCAATACTTCTAATTTGACCTCCCTAAAGACCGACACACTTGTCAATACTTCTAATTTGACCTCCCTAAAGACCGACACAAATGTCAATACTTCTAATTTGACCTCCCTAAAGACCGACACAAATCGAGGGTAACCCAATTTGACCTCCCTAAAGACCGACACAAATCGAGGGTAACCCAACAATCTTTGATTTTAACAACCACAAAACTGCGGAAAATCAAATGGCGTCGTTGCTAGGGAGGGCAAACGGATATTATTGACTTGTTTTATATATTTGAAATATTTGCATTGTTTTTACTTCATTTCAGTTGTTGTTTTTACTTTGTTTGTACTAACCTCCCTAAAACAACTACTATTTGTTCGGGTACTAAACTTTCTTTCTTTAAACATTTTTGAAGGGTGAATGCAAACGACGGCTAGAGGCAACCAAGGCCTACACCCTCTATAACTTGAAATAAACCGAGCCACAACGAGAAGGACAAAAAGAAAGGCCAAACTTAGTGAGATCCTAGTAGACCGAGAGGAGAATGGTAGTTCCTAAACCAGCCGAGAATAAACACCTTTGCAATGCAATTTTTCATAAACCATAAACACACTATGATGAATCATGGCTTACTAGAAATTCATTTCCTAGCTTTTCCTTATTGATTTCAACAATTTTCTTCGTATCTCCTTTACTACAACATTCGTTCATTCAATATTTTTTGATTCTTTGTGACAATGGCGTGCCTGAGGAAAATGCTACATATTCCGTAGATTAAAGACTTGTCAATACTTCTAATTTGACCTCCCTAAAGACCGACACAAATCGAGGGTAACCCCAACAATCTTTGATTTTAACAACCACAAAACTGCGGAAAATCAAATGGCGTCGTTGCTAGGGAGGGCAAACGGTTGTTATTGACTTGTTTTATATATTTGAAATATTTGCATTGTTTTTACTTCATTTCAGTTGTTGTTTTTACTTTGTTTGTACTAACCTCCCTAAAACAACTACTATTTGTTCGGGTAGTAAACTTTCTTTCTTTCAACATTTTTGAAGGGTGAATGCAAACGACGGCTAGAGGCAACCAAGGCCTACACCCTCTATAGCTTGAAATAAACCGAGCCACAACGAGAAGGACAAAAAGAAAGGCCAAACCTAGTGAGATCCTAGTAGACCGAGAGGAGAATGGTAGTTCCTAAACCCCCCGAGAATAAACACCTTTGCAATGCAATTTTTCATAAACCATAAACACACTATGATGAATCATGGCTTACTAGAAATTCATTTCCTAGCTTTTCCTTATTGATTTCAACAATTTTCTTCGTATCTCCTTTACTACAACATCCGTTCATTCAATATTTTTTGATTCTTTATGACAATGGCGTGCCTGAGGAAAATGCTACATATTCCGTAGATTTTAGACTTGTCAATACTTCTAATTTGACCTCCCTAAAGACCGACACAACCCGAGGGTAACCCCAACAATCTTTGATTTTAACAACCACAAAACTGCGGAAAATCAAATGGCGTCGTTGCTAGGGAGGGCAAACGGAAGTTATTGACTTGTTTTATATATTTGAAATATTTGCATTGTTTTTACTTCATTTCAGTTGTTGTTTTTACTTTGTTTGTACTAACCTCCCTAAAACAACTACTATTTGTTCGGGTAGTAAACTTTCTTTCTTTCAACATTTTTGTAGGGTGAACGCAAACGACGGCTAGAGGCAACCAAGGTCTACACCCTCTATAGCTTGAAATAAACCGAGCCACAACGAGAAGGAATAAAAGAAAGGCCAAACCTTGTGAGATCCTAGTAGACCGAGAGGAGAATGGTAGTTCCTAAACCAGCCGAGAATAAACACCTTTGCAATGCAATTTTTCATAAACCATAAACACACTATGATGAATCATGACTTACTAGAAATTCATTTCCTAGCTTTTCATTATTGATTTCAACAATTTTCTTCGTATCTCCTTTACTACAACATTCGTTCATTCAATATTTTTTGATTCTTTGTGACAATGGCGTGCCTGAGGAAAATGCTACATATTCTCGTAGATTTTAGACTTGTCAATACTTCTAATTTGACCTCCCTAAAGACCGACACAACCCGAGGGTAACCCCAAGAATCTTTGATTTTAACAACCACAAAACCGAGTAAATCAAATGGCGTCGTTGCTAGGGAGGGCAAACGGTTGTTATTGACTTGTTTTATATATTTGAAATATTTGCATTGTTTTTACTTCATTTCAGTTGTTGTTTTTACTTTGTTTGTACTAACCTCCCTAGAACAACTACTATTTATTCGGGTAGTAAACTTTCTTTCTTTCAACATTTTTGAAGGGTTAATGCAAACGACGGCTAGAGGCAACTAAGGCCTACACCCTCTATAGCTTGAAATAAACCGAGCCATAACGAGAAGGACAAAAAAAAGGCCAAACCTAGTGAGATCCTAGTAGACCGAGAGGAGAATGGTAGTTCCTAAACCAGCCGAGAATAAACACCTTTGCAATGCAATTTTTCATAAACCATAAACACACTATGATGAATCATGGCTTACTAGAAATTCATTTCCTAGCTTTTCCTTATTGATTTCAACAATTTTCTTCGTATCTCCTTTACTACAACAATCGTTCATTCAATATTTTTTGATTCTTTGTGACAATGGCGTGCCTAAGGAAAATGCTACATATTCCGTAGATTAAAGACTTGTCAATACTTCTAATTTGACCTCCCTAAAGACCGACACAAATCGAGGGTAACCCCAAGAATCTTTGATTTTAACAACCACAAAACTGCGGAAAATCAAATGGCATCGTTGCTAGGGAGGGCAAACGGTTGTTATTGACTTGTTTTATATATTTGAAATATTTTCATTGTTTTTACTTCATTTCAGTTGTTTTTACTTTGTTTGTACTAACCTCCCTAAAACAACTACTATTTGTTCGGGTAGTAAACTTTCTTTCTTTCAACATTTTTGTAGGGTGAATGCAAACGACGGCTAGAGGCAACCAAGGTCTACACCCTCTATAGCTTGAAATAAACCGAGCCGCAACGAGAAGGAATAAAAGAAAGGCCAAACCTTGTGAGATCCTAGTAGACCGAGAGGAGAATGGTAGTTCCTAAACCCCCCGAGAATAAACACCTTTGCAATGCAATTTTTCATAAACCATAAACACACTATGATGAATCATGGCTTACTAGAAATTCATTTCCTAGCTTTTCCTTATTGATTTCAACAATTTTCTTCGTATCTCCTTTACTACAACATTCGTTCATTCAATATTTTTTGATTCTTTGTGACAATGGCGTGCCTGAGGAAAATGCTACATATTCCGTAGATTAAACACTTGTCAATACTTCTAATTTGACCTCCCTAAAGACCGACACAAATCGAGGGTAACCCCAACAATCTTTGATTTTAACTACCACAAAACTGCGGAAAATCAAATGGCATCGTTGCTAGGGAGGGCAAACGGTTGTTATTGACTTGTTTTATATATTTGAAATATTTTCATTGTTTTTACTTCATTTCAGTTGTTGTTTTTACTTTGTTTGTACTAACCTCCCTAAAACAACGACTATTTGTTCGGGTAGTAAACTTTCTTTCTTTCAACATTTTTGTAGGGTGAATGCAAACGACGGCTAGAGGCAACCAAGGCCTACTCCCTCTATAGCTTGAAATAAACCGAGCCACAACGAGAAGGACAAAAAGAAAGGCCAAACTTAGTGAGATCCCAGTAAACCGAGAGGAGAATGGTAGTTCCTAAACCCCCCGAGAATAAACACCTTTGCAATGCAATTTTTCATAAACCATAAACACACTATGATGAATCATGGCTTACTAGAAATTCATTTCCTAGCTTTTCCTTATTGATTTCAACAATTTTCTTCGTATCTCCTTTACTACAACAGTCGTTCATTCAATATTTTTTGATTCTTTGTGACAATGGCGTGCTTGAGGAAAATGCTACATATTCCGTAGATTTTAGAGTTGTCAATACTTCTAATATGACCTCCCTGAAGACCAACACAACTCGAGGGTAACCCCAACAATCTTTGATTTTAACAACCACAAAACTGCAGAAAATCAAATGGCGTCGTTGCTAGGGAGGGCAAACGGTTGTTATTGACTTGTTTTATATATTTGAAATATTTTCATTGTTTTTACTTCATTTCAGTTGTTGTTTTTACTTTGTTTGTACTAACCTCCCTAGAATTTGTTCGGGTAGTAAACTTTCTTTCTTTCAACATTTTTTAAGGGTGAATGCAAACGACGGCTAGAGGCAACCAAGGCCTACACCCACTATAGCTTGAAATAAACCGAGCCACAACGAGAAGGACAAAAAGAAAGGCCAAACCTAGTGAGATCCTAGTAGACCGAGAGGAGAATGGTAGTTCCTAAACCAGCCGAGTATAAACACCTTTGCAATGCAATTTTTCATAAACCATAAACACACTATGATGAATCATGGCTTACTAGAAATTCATTTCCTAGCTTTTCCTTATTGATTTCAACAATTTTCTTCGTATCTCCTTTACTACAACATTCGTTCATTCAATATTTTTTGATTCTTTGTGACAATGGCGTGCCTGAGGAAAATGCTACATATTCCGTAGATTAAAGACTTGTCAATACTTCTAATTTGACCTCCCTAAAGACCGACACAAATCGAGGGTAACCCCAACAATCTTTGATTTTAACAACCACAAAACTGCGGAAAATCAAATGGCGTCGTTGCTAGGGAGGGCAAACGGTTGTTATTGACTTGTTTTATATATTTGAAATATTTGCATTGTTTTTACTTCATTTCAGTTGTTGTTTTTACTTTGTTTGTACTAACCTCCCTAAAACAACTACTATTTGTTCGGGTAGTAAACTTTCTTTCTTTCAACATTTTTGAAGGGTGAATGCAAACGACGGCTAGAGGCAACCAAGGCCTACACCTACTATAGCTTGAAATAAACCGAGCCACAACGAGAAGGACAAAAAGAAAGGCCAAACTTAGTGAGATCCTAGTAGACCGAGAGGAGAATGGTAGTTCCTAAACCAGCCGAGAATAAACACCTTTGCAATGCAATTTTTCATAAACCATAAACACACTATGATGAATCATGGCTTACTAGAAATTCATTTCCTAGCTTTTCCTTACTGATTTCAACAATTTTCTTCGTATCTCCTTTACTACAACATTCGTTCATTCAATATTTTTTGATTCTTTGTGACAATGGCGTGCTTGAGGAAAATGCTACATATTCCGTAGATTTTAGAGTTGTCAATACTTCTAATATGACCTCCCTGAAGACCAACACAACTCGAGGGTAACCCCAACAATCTTTGATTTTAACAACCACAAAACTGCAGAAAATCAAATGGCGTCGTTGCTAGGGAGGGCAAACGGTTGTTATTGACTTGTTTTATATATTTGAAATATTTTCATTGTTTTTACTTCATTTCAGTTGTTGTTTTTACTTTGTTTGTACTAACCTCCCTAAAACAACGACTATTTGTTCGGGTAGTAAACTTTCTTTCTTTCAACATTTTTGTAGGGTGAATGCAAACGACGGCTAGAGGCAACCAAGGTTTACACCCTCTATAGCTTGAAATAAACCGAGCCACAACGAGAAGGACAAAAAGAAAGGCCAAACCTAGTGAGATCCTAGTAGACCGAGAGGAGAATGGTAGTTCCTAAACCCCCCGAGAATAAACACCTTTGCAATGCAATTTTTCATAAACCATAAACACACTATGATGAATCATGGCTTACTAGAAATTCATTTCCTAGCTTTTCCTTATTGATTTCAACAATTTTCTTCGTATCTCCTTTACTACAACATTCGTTCATTCAATATTTTTTGATTCTTTGTGACAATGGCGTGCCTGAGGAAAATGCTACATATTCCGTAGATTAAAGACTTGTCAATACTTCTAATTTGACCTCCCTAAAGACCGACACAAATCGAGGGTAACCCCAACAATCTTTGATTTTAACAACCACAAAACTGCGGAAAATCAAATGGCGTCGTTGCTAGGGAGGGCAAACGGTTGTTATTGACTTGTTTTATATATTTGAAATATTTGCATTGTTTTTACTTCATTTCAGTTGTTGTTTTTACTTTGTTTGTACTAACCTCCCTAGAATTTGTTCGGGTAGTAAACTTTCTTTCTTTCAACATTTTTTAAGGGTGAATGCAAACGACGGCTAGAGGCAACCAAGGCCTACACCCACTATAGCTTCTATAGCTTGAAATAAACCGAGCCACAACGAGAAGGACAAAAAGAAAGGCCAAACCTAGTGAGATCCTAGTAGACCGAGAGGAGAATGGTAGTTCCTAAACCCCCCGAGAATAAACACCTTTGCAATGCAATTTTTCATAAACCATAAACACACTATGATGAATCATGGCTTACTAGAAATTCATTTCCTAGCTTTTCCTTATTGATTTCAACAATTTTCTTCGTATCTCCTTTACTACAACATTCGTTCATTCAATATTTTTTGATTCTTTGTGACAATGGCGTGCCTGAGGAAAATGCTACATATTCCGTAGATTAAAGACTTGTCAATACTTCTAATTTGACCTCCCTAAAGACCGACACAAATCGAGGGTAACCCCAACAATCTTTGATTTTAACAACCACAAAACTGCGGAAAATCAAATGGCGTCGTTGCTAGGGAGGGCAAACGGTTGTTATTGACTTGTTTTATATATTTGAAATATTTGCATTGTTTTTACTTCATTTCAGTTGTTGTTTTTACTTTGTTTGTACTAACCTCCCTAAAACAACGACTATTTGTTCGGGTAGTAAACTTTCTTTCTTTCAACATTTTTGTAGGGTGAATGCAAACGACGGCTAGAGGCAACCAAGGTTTACACCCTCTATAGCTTGAAATAAACCGAGCCACAACGAGAAGGACAAAAAGAAAGGCCAAACTTAGTGAGATCCTAGTAGACCGAGAGGAGAATGGTAGTTCCTAAACCAGCCGAGTATAAACACCTTTGCAATGCAATTTTTCATAAACCATAAACACACTATGATGAATCATGGCTTACTAGAAATTCATTTCCTAGCTTTTCCTTACTGATTTCAACAATTTTCTTCGTATCTCCTTTACTACAACAGTCGTTCATTCAATATTTTTTGATTCTTTGTGACAATGGCGTGCTTGAGGAAAATGCTACATATTCCGTAGATTTTAGAGTTGTCAATACTTCTAATATGACCTCCCTGAAGACCAACACAACTCGAGGGTAACCCCAACAATCTTTGATTTTAACAACCACAAAACTGCAGAAAATCAAATGGCGTCGTTGCTAGGGAGGGCAAACGGTTGTTATTGACTTGTTTTATATATTTGAAATATTTGCATTGTTTTTACTTCATTTCAGTTGTTGTTTTTACTTTGTTTGTACTAACCTCCCTAAAACAACGACTATTTGTTCGGGTAGTAAACTTTCTTTCTTTCAACATTTTTGTAGGGTGAATGCAAACGACGGCTAGAGGCAACCAAGGTTTACACCCTCTATAGCTTGAAATAAACCGAGCTACAACGAGAAGGACAAAAAGAAAGGCCAAACCTTGTGAGATCCTAGTAGACCGAGAGGAGAATGGTTGTTCCTAAACCAGCCGAGAATAAACACCTTTGCAATGCAATTTTTCATAAACCATAAACACACTATGATGAATCATGGCTTACTAGAAATTCATTTCCTAGCTTTTCCTTACTGATTTCAACAATTTTCTTCGTATCTCCTTTACTACAACATTCGTTCATTCAATATTTTTTGATTCTTTGTGACAATGGCGTGCCTGAGGAAAATGCTACATATTCCGTAGATTAAAGACTTGTCAATACTTCTAATTTGACCTCCCTAAAGACCGACACAAATCGAGGGTAACCCCAACAATCTTTGATTTTAACTACCACAAAACTGCGGAAAATCAAATGGCATCGTTGCTAGGGAGGGCAAACGGTTGTTATTGACTTGTTTTATATATTTGAAATATTTTCATTGTTTTTACTTCATTTCAGTTGTTGTTTTTACTTTGTTTGTACTAACCTCCCTAAAACAACGACTATTTGTTCGGGTAGTAAACTCAAATCGGGGAGTCTCTAAAAACAGTGGAGAATTAGGACCAAAGGTGAGAGAAAACTAAAAGCCTCTCCGGGGCATGACAACAAGACTCTCAAACCACTTCCTAACTTCTCTACATGTTAGAGATTACTTGAGACTTAGCAGGAAC
>NC_044931.1:696454-696936 GCF_003576645.1 Ipomoea triloba | reverse complement strand
GAGTTGAGGAACTTGCTGTGGTCTGGATAAAAAGTCTGCAACCACATTCTTCTTTCCTGGAATATGGCGAACATCATAGTTGTATCTAGAAAACCATTGTTGCCATCTTAGAGCTTGAGCTTGTGGAATTTCTTTCCTCTTGAACTGCAACATTTTTGGAAAAGCTGACATGTCTAACTCAATAAGAAACTTATAACCGATCAAATGAAAATTAAATTTTTTAATTCCATTTTTCACGGCTAAAATCTCTTTATAAGTGGAGTGGTAATGAAGTTCTGCATCTTTGAATCTACCACTGGAGTAGCCGCAAACAAGCCTCTTTCCTTTGACTTCCTGTAGGAGTATTGCTCCCCAATAGTAATCACTGGCATCTGTTTGTAGAATCCTGAGTCCTTCACCTGCTGGAATGTGCAATGGTGGTAATTCCTTGGTGTGCTCCTTCATCCATCGGATTGCCTTGGTTTGCTCTATGCTCCATTTTG
>NC_044931.1:694638-695454 GCF_003576645.1 Ipomoea triloba | reverse complement strand
TAATAAATAAATAAAATAAATGGTTTTACCAAAATACCCCTAAGTTTTGGGGGGAAAATTTGGGAGGAGGAAAATGTTTTTATATATAGTATAGATTCATTGATTGTGGTGTATAAATCCAGTCGTTATATCGTGGACCATGGTCCACAAAGCTTTGCGGACCATGCTCTAAAAGCGACATAGTTTCTTTAAGTAAAGAAATAGCTGCCATCACATCTTAACGGAGCCCCGTAAATGAAACTACAGTTTATCTCAAATGAAACTGTCTCACATTTATTTTTGTATTATCAAGTGAAGCTATAGTTGAATTGAAATGAAAATGTAGTTGTGTTGAAATAAAACTGCAGTGTATATAAGATGAAACTGAATAAAAGTTTCACATAATTGAGTGTCTATTGTCCAATTTTCCTTTTTTGGAAAAAGGCTTGTGAGAGTATTTGCCACCCTGAGCGAAACACGAGTGGAGTGTGCGTTTGTAAGAGTGTGTAGCGTACCTCCAGAGCCATATAATCCACCTTTTACCCGTGAGCTAAGAATAGTGAGGGAGCAAGCCAACTCTTTTGTTTCATGATACGATCCCACATCGGCTCCACAAGAGATTGTGGAGTGGTACTTAAGTTGGGGCCAAACCTCCACTCATGAGCTAGCTTTTGTGGTGGAGTTAGGGTCTTTGCTTGAGTGCCGTATCATTGGTGCTTTCATTGAGAGGCCGGAGTGTGGTGGGAAAGGGCTACCTGGAAGAGGCGTACCCCGTGCGTTGATAAGGTTCAAGGGAACCGAGAAGAGTCCGGAATGAAAGCTATCCAGAGTGAAGCC
>NC_044931.1:693507-693638 GCF_003576645.1 Ipomoea triloba | reverse complement strand
GGAAAAGAGATTCATCGAAATACCTATATGGGTAGGACGAAATCTCTAGTCCCCAAAGCTAAAGGTGTTAAGGCTGCACCTTCTCCCTCACAGCCAAAAGGAAGGGGCAAAAGGAAAGCCCCAGCCAAGGA
>NC_044931.1:692775-693290 GCF_003576645.1 Ipomoea triloba | reverse complement strand
GGAAAAGAGATTCATCGAAATACCTATATGGGTAGGACGAAATCTCTAGTCCCCAAAGCTAAAGGTGTTAAGGCTGCACCTTCTCCCTCACAGCCAAGAGGAAGGGGCAAAAGGAAAGCCCCAGCCAAGGAAAAGGACTCTGATGATGAACCTTTGGATGCTCTGATTCAGAGAGTTGCTTTGAGAGCTAAAAGGGCCAAAAAGGCCAGAAATATTGATGTCACCCAGGTTCGAGAGGTGACACCGTCNTCTCCCTCACAGCCAAGAGGAAGGGGCAAAAGGAAAGCCCCAGCCAAGGAAAAGGACTCTGATGATGAGCCTTTGGATGCTCTGATTCAGAGAGTTGCTTTGAGAGCTAAAAGGGCCAAAAAGGCCAGAAATATTGATGTCACCCAGGTTCGAGAGGTGACACCGTCAGTTATTCAAGTACCCTTCGAGGACAGGGCACAAGCCCAGGGGGAACCTCAGGCTACACTAGGCACTGAGGTTGAGAGAGTGCCCCCTACCAGGTCCCT
>NC_044931.1:691493-692593 GCF_003576645.1 Ipomoea triloba | reverse complement strand
TGTTGGTTTATCTCGAGAGATGGCTCGAGAGGTTGAAGGTACTGGGATCAGTGATCCAGTACAAGGGGGTGCAGAAGAACCACGTGAGATGGTTCGAGAGATAGACTACACAGTCAGGGTGGGAGATGATCTCTTGGAGCATAGTCGAGAGATCACAGCTTAGATAGACGAAGCAATTTCTGCCACTGAAATCATCTCTGATGGGCGGGATGACTTATATGAAGAAGTTTCCACTCAGTTGGCAGTGGAAGCACCCACTCTTGATGACTTCTCCAGGGTGATCAGGTGGATCAACTGGAGAACCAGTTCGTTCACTCAATTGATGAGTCAAGCAGCTGAAATGGAGACAGAAGAGCAGTTTGCACTCCAGTGGTTGGGCATCTCCGAGATCCCAGCTCAACAACTGATGGATCTTGCCCACGAAACACGAGTAATGAAGCTGAACAGTGGAAGAACTGATAAAGGGAAGAGCATAGCAGTTGATGCACCAGAAGTTGAAGCTGAGCCTGAAGAAGATCCTGAAACAGAAGCTCGATTTCGAGAAGATATCAGGCTCGCCACTGCCATCTCCTTGGGACAGAATGTTGAATTCACGAGAGGTCTAGGAGAGACCTCTGGGGTTGCTCACGATGATATCGCAACAGCTGCAATCCCACTGTCCCAAGTCAGTAACTCTGCTCTGGACGAACAGGTAGAAGCTTCGAGAGGTGAATCCGAGACCTCTGAAGCACCTCAAGTGGCACCCAACACCGTTCTACTTTTGCCACCACCTGCGTCCACACCCTCGATTGACAACGATGAAGCTCAGACAGTTCGAGAGGGTGTAGTTCCGTTGCTCACACTGCCGGGTTTTCCTACTGCTCCTGAAATAATTATCATTCCAGACTCATCGGAGCAGACTGAAATGCAGTCCAATGAGCACTTAGAGCAGATTGCCCCAAGTCCTGCTGGTTCGAGGAGTACTGATGATACCATCGAAGGTGGAAACCGGGAAGCACCTGTAGACACTTCGTCTCCAACCTCACCAGCAGATGACAAAGTTCCCAGCACTGGTTCGAGAAGTGATGCTGAGGGGGAACCTCTATTGGATGGAAACAGGG
>NC_044931.1:690293-690493 GCF_003576645.1 Ipomoea triloba | reverse complement strand
TGAGGTATTGATGGTTGCCTTCTTGGTTGGTATTCTTCTTGTGAAGATCCATATGTCCTTGAGTAAGGTTGTTCATAGTCCTCATAATCTCTATAACTATAGGGGTTAGAAACTTGAGCATTATAGCCTCCCCTTGGTTGCCTATATCCACCTTGATCTTCATAGTAATCCTCTTGTTGATATCTTGCTTGAGAATACAT
>NC_044931.1:689981-690254 GCF_003576645.1 Ipomoea triloba | reverse complement strand
TCATAGTAATCCTCTTGTTGATATCTTGCTTGAGAATACATTATAGAGGATCAACCTATCAACACAAAGACAAGAGAGTGTTTTGCAACTAGAAGTAGTTGCAAGTGAGAGTAGTAGCAATTGAAATGACAAAAAGATTAAAACATAAACAAAGTAAATTGCAAAAATTGAAAGTAAAAAAAGGGGGGGTTAGACTCTCTAACTTGAACACTTGCTCATGTTAATCCAAAGGCACTTACTACTCAAAAACCGATGCCATCCCCGGCAACGGCG
>NC_044931.1:688445-688981 GCF_003576645.1 Ipomoea triloba | reverse complement strand
TCCCTCAATTGTTGCCCGATCTGCAATGTGATCCCCCATTGTCAATTTTAGGCAATTGGGTCCCTAATAGTCTTAAACCTTAGCCAATGTTGTCCTCCGGTCAGATTTGGCTCTAACCAGTGTTAATACCATGGACATTTAGGTAATTTCGCACCTTTTTTTTTAACCTTGGCTCTGACATGTGTTAACACAGATTTACCCCCAATTTCCTCTTCCTCCTCCGTTGCTTTTTAGATTTGTCACTCATCGAAGGGTGTCCTCAGAGATTCTCACCTCCGGGAGGGGACCAACAAGAACTCACTCCTTCAACTGAATACCCCTTTGGGAAGCTCTTCTCATCGTATCTTGGCCTAATAGTGTGGCTGTTGCAGCAGATGGAGGAATGTTTCGGGGGGAAGGGTTAGTAGTGTCGAGGAGAAGAATATATTCAGCGTAGATTTCTTGAATTATGCTTCCAAGTTCGAGCCAGCCGCCGGTCATTGGCGACCACGGCTGATTTTCAGTGACCAAACGTACACCAATTTCACGTAATCCAT
>NC_044931.1:672906-687445 GCF_003576645.1 Ipomoea triloba | reverse complement strand
ACAAAATGAAGCAACTGCTTCATCACATCCTGCTACTTCTTATCCCAGAACTAATCCTGAACAAATGAGCTATAATTTGGGACATCCTCCCAGAAGAAGGGGGGGGGGGCTCCCGCAGGAGTGGAGTATGCCTTTAGTAAAGGTTTATAAAGTTTTAGTCTGTCTCTGGTCCACTGGAATATATATATATGTATACATATATAAATATATATATATATATATGTGTATATATATGTGTATATGTATATGTATATCTATATGTATACATATACATATATATATATATATGTGTGTGTTTGTGTGTGGTGTGTGTGTGTGTGTGTGTGTGTGTGTGTATATGTGTATATATATATATATGTGTGTATATATATATATGTATATATGTATATGTATATATGTATATATATATATACATATATACATATACATATATACATATATATATATACACACATATATATATATATACACATATACACACACACACACACACACACACACACACCACACACAAACACACACATATATATATATATATGTATATGTATACATATAGATATACATATACATATACACATATATATACACATATATATATATATATATTTATATATGTATACATATATATATATTCCAGTGGACCAGAGACAGACTAAAACTTTATANTATATATATATATATATATATATATATATATATATATGTATATACATATATATATTACAATGAGATTTTTTTATATAAAATGTTTCATGCAATTATTTTATTAGTTGTAGCTACTATTACAATTAAGGATTTTTTAAACAATTCAAATTCTACATTTTTCGAAATCAATCAAACAGTTTAAATTTACAAAACATTAATTAACAGTTAAAGGCCATAATTGCATTTTCAATAATAATAAAATATGATACTTAATAAATAGAGTAGTAGTATTTCTACAATTATTTTCAATCTATTTTGGGTGCAATGCATATGTTCAATTTTTTTTTCTTTTTTTTTTTGCTTGCAATCATTCATACTCCTTTGTCCTTACATAATTTTATAAGCAGCTATATAATTATGTATTTCTTAAATTCAACTATCAGGAACACTAAATTCAGTGATTAACAATGACGTTACGGCTACTACCAAGAGTAAGATACTATTCACATTTGGTCAAAATTTGGAAGGTATGACTACATTGCACACATTCTCAAGTACTACATCTATTAATAAAAATGGAACTTTTAAAATAGTTTCTTGCGTTTATTGTAATCATACAAATAATTGTTTATCTGCATTATATTATTCAAACATTTAAAATTGTTATTATATTGTTGTATATTGTTTTAGGAGTAAAAACTGAAATATTTTTTGGTAGGGATAAACGGTAAATTGTCAGCTACCAATAATGCATTGCAAAATAAGTATGGTGCATCTACATCCACTGGAATTTCTTCCCAACAAATAAGATATCCTTTAAGTGATATTACAAACGGTATGTATTTAAAAAAAAAAACAAATTAATAATGTCATGACTAAGAATTTATAATATATGTTTCAAATAATTTTTTTTTAATAGTAGGGAACCGAGAGGACTATTTCAATCCTGTATTCAATACAGTACCTTCACCATCATTAACTTATTCTTCTATGGATACTAATAATGGTAACCTTTATTTTAAACAAAGTCACCGTTTTTGTAAAATAATTTGTACTATTAGTATTTCACTACATATATACATTTAATTGTATAGATGTTTCAATAATGATATTTTAATATAACTACTAAATAATGTGTGTATTTTAAATAATTTGTTAATAATATTTTGTCATAATAATGTTTTGTTATAATTACTCAGAATATTGGGATTTTGGAAATCCAGACTATATATGCCAACATTGTTCTGCAACATTCTGGTACGAAGAAAGATTAGAGTCAAGATATAGAAGTAAGGAACCAAAGTATTCATTATGCTACTTTCAGGGAAAAATTAAACTACCACCATTAAAAGGACCTCCTGAAATTTTGCACAAGTTATATTTTGAATCATCAAATAAAAGCAAGCATTTTTTAGACCAATATTCGGTCTTACGATAATGGGTGGCAAGATTGATTCCACTCAAAACCAAGGCAATTCTCCTCCAATATTTAAACTGCATGGTCAAAATTTCCATCTAATTGGAAGTCTTTTGCCAGTTCAAGGTGAGACGCCTAAGTTTGCACAACTCTACGTTTATGACACTCAGAATGAAGTCAGAAATCGGATACATTCTTTGAGGTTAGCCCTATATTTACCTAGACAAATCATGGGATCTATAATTTTTTCATTCAATTGTTTAATTTTAATTAGACACATGAAACGTGTTAGCATTTGTTACAGGCAAACTAAAAACAATGATGACCTGCACCTTGAAATTGTAAATGATTTACAAAACATGCTAGATCTCAACAATGTTTTGGTGAAGTCTTTTAGAATTGTGGGAAAAAAAATCCAAGACGAAGGTTGTACAGATGTAAGGCTAAAACTTATTGGTAAGAGAAAGAGGGACGCAAGAACGTATAATCTTCCATCAGTATCTGAAGTAGCTGCTTTAATTGTTGGTGATTTTGACGAAACGATGGGGGATATGGACATAATAATAGAGACTCAAACGGGTGAATTGCAACGTATTACTGAATTACATCCTGCTTACCTTGGTCTGCAATACCCGTTACTTTTTCCTTATGGTGAAGATGGATACAGAGAAGATATTCCCCTTTCAAAAGCCAATAATTCATATTCTTAGGGAANATATATATATATATATATATATATATATATATATATATATATATGTATATACATATATATATTACAATGAGATTTTTTTATATAAAATGTTTCATGCAATTATTTTATTAGTTGTAGCTACTATTACAATTAAGGATTTTTTAAACAATTCAAATTCTACATTTTTCGAAATCAATCAAACAGTTTAAATTTACAAAACATTAATTAACAGTTAAAGGCCATAATTGCATTTTCAATAATAATAAAATATGATACTTAATAAATAGAGTAGTAGTATTTCTACAATTATTTTCAATCTATTTTGGGTGCAATGCATATGTTCAATTTTTTTTTCTTTTTTTTTTTGCTTGCAATCATTCATACTCCTTTGTCCTTACATAATTTTATAAGCAGCTATATAATTATGTATTTCTTAAATTCAACTATCAGGAACACTAAATTCAGTGATTAACAATGACGTTACGGCTACTACCAAGAGTAAGATACTATTCACATTTGGTCAAAATTTGGAAGGTATGACTACATTGCACACATTCTCAAGTACTACATCTATTAATAAAAATGGAACTTTTAAAATAGTTTCTTGCGTTTATTGTAATCATACAAATAATTGTTTATCTGCATTATATTATTCAAACATTTAAAATTGTTATTATATTGTTGTATATTGTTTTAGGAGTAAAAACTGAAATATTTTTTGGTAGGGATAAACGGTAAATTGTCAGCTACCAATAATGCATTGCAAAATAAGTATGGTGCATCTACATCCACTGGAATTTCTTCCCAACAAATAAGATATCCTTTAAGTGATATTACAAACGGTATGTATTTAAAAAAAAAAACAAATTAATAATGTCATGACTAAGAATTTATAATATATGTTTCAAATAATTTTTTTTTAATAGTAGGGAACCGAGAGGACTATTTCAATCCTGTATTCAATACAGTACCTTCACCATCATTAACTTATTCTTCTATGGATACTAATAATGGTAACCTTTATTTTAAACAAAGTCACCGTTTTTGTAAAATAATTTGTACTATTAGTATTTCACTACATATATACATTTAATTGTATAGATGTTTCAATAATGATATTTTAATATAACTACTAAATAATGTGTGTATTTTAAATAATTTGTTAATAATATTTTGTCATAATAATGTTTTGTTATAATTACTCAGAATATTGGGATTTTGGAAATCCAGACTATATATGCCAACATTGTTCTGCAACATTCTGGTACGAAGAAAGATTAGAGTCAAGATATAGAAGTAAGGAACCAAAGTATTCATTATGCTACTTTCAGGGAAAAATTAAACTACCACCATTAAAAGGACCTCCTGAAATTTTGCACAAGTTATATTTTGAATCATCAAATAAAAGCAAGCATTTTTTAGACCAATATTCGGTCTTACGATAATGGGTGGCAAGATTGATTCCACTCAAAACCAAGGCAATTCTCCTCCAATATTTAAACTGCATGGTCAAAATTTCCATCTAATTGGAAGTCTTTTGCCAGTTCAAGGTGAGACGCCTAAGTTTGCACAACTCTACGTTTATGACACTCAGAATGAAGTCAGAAATCGGATACATTCTTTGAGGTTAGCCCTATATTTACCTAGACAAATCATGGGATCTATAATTTTTTCATTCAATTGTTTAATTTTAATTAGACACATGAAACGTGTTAGCATTTGTTACAGGCAAACTAAAAACAATGATGACCTGCACCTTGAAATTGTAAATGATTTACAAAACATGCTAGATCTCAACAATGTTTTGGTGAAGTCTTTTAGAATTGTGGGAAAAAAAATCCAAGACGAAGGTTGTACAGATGTAAGGCTAAAACTTATTGGTAAGAGAAAGAGGGACGCAAGAACGTATAATCTTCCATCAGTATCTGAAGTAGCTGCTTTAATTGTTGGTGATTTTGACGAAACGATGGGGGATATGGACATAATAATAGAGACTCAAACGGGTGAATTGCAACGTATTACTGAATTACATCCTGCTTACCTTGGTCTGCAATACCCGTTACTTTTTCCTTATGGTGAAGATGGATACAGAGAAGATATTCCCCTTTCAAAAGCCAATAATTCATATTCTTAGGGAAGGAAAAAAAATGAGTGTAAGAGAATTTTTTGCATACAGAATCCACGATCGGGATAATCAGAATTCTACTATATTATTTGCTAGGAGGCTTTTCCAACAGTTTATAGTAGATGCTTACACAATGGTTGAGTCTGGAAGGTTGAGATATGTGCGAGCCAATCAAAAACATTTGCGGTGTGAGATATATAAGGGATTATCTGAAGCATTAGTTCGTGGTGAATCAGATCCCAGTTCTCAAGGAAAACGTATCATATTGCCGTCATCTTTCACAGGAGGAGCCAAATACATGATACAAAACTATCAGGACGCGATGACTATATGTAAGTGGACAGGCTATCCATACATGTTCATAACATTCACGTGTAATCCAAAATGGTCTGAGGTTAGAAGATTTGTAGCAAACAGGGGACTGAATGCAGAAGATCGTCCAGATATACTTTCTCGAGTTTTTAAAATGAAGTTGGATGCATTGATTAATGATTTAAGACGAAAAGAAATATTTGGTACAGTAAGAGCAAGTTAGTGTCAAAATAAATAACTTAACATTTGTTATTTTGCTTAATCTTCCTTATATTCTTATTCTATTTCTTATTGTTTCATATTATACTTAATGTTCAAAACATTTCTTGCCAGTTATATACACAATCGAATTTCAAAAGCGTGGATTACCTCATGCTCATATTTTGCTCTTTCTAGACAAAAAGGATAAATATCCAGCTGGAGAAGACATAAATAAAATAATATCTGCTGAGATACCAAATGAACAAATGGATCCGGAATACTACAATGCAGTGCATGATTTCATGATTCATGGTCCATGTGGTATTTTAAGGCCTAAATCTCCATGTATGATGAATGGACGGTGCACCAAACATTTTCCTAAGAGGTTCGTAGAAACGACGTTTGTTGATGAAGATGGCTACCTAGTATATAGGCGTAGAGACAACGGACGGATAGTGTTGAAGAATGGTGTTGAACTTGACAATAGATATGTGGTACCACACAATCGTCACCTTTTGCTCAAATATGGTGCTCACATTAATGTCGAGTGGTGTAACCAATCACGATCCATCAAGTACTTATTCAAGTACGTAAACAAAGGCAACGATCGAGTCACAGCTTCTTTCTATCGAAGTGCTACTGATGAACAGAATGGGGCAAATGTTGATGAGGTAAAAATGTATTATGATTGTAGATACATATCACCTTGCGAAGCCGCATGGAGAATTTTAGGATTTGAATACAATATCACTATCCTCCAGTAGAGCGACTCAACTTTCATCTACCAAATGAACAATGCGTATACTTTGATGAAGAAGATCCGATTGATGTTGTTATTGATAAGCCTACAGTAAAACAAAGCATGTTCCTAGCCTGGTTTGCGGCAAACAAAAAATATCCAGAGGCTAGACAATTAATTTTTGCAGAGATGCCAATGAAATTCGTTTGGAAACAATCAACAAGAGAATTTGTACCAAGACAAAGGGGATTCTCAATAGGACGAGTTTTCTATGTTCCCCCTGGTAGTGGTGAAATGTACTACTTGAGATGTCTCTTGAATGTGATGCGAGGTCCTACATGTTATGAAGATTTAAAGAATAATCAATGGAGTACTATACAGTACCTATCGCGATGCTTGCTATGCACTAGGCCTACTAGAAGATGACAAAGAATATGTTGATGCAATTGTTGGAGCAAGTCATTGGGCATCTGCTCAATCCTTGAGAAATTTGTTCACCATATTGTTATCTTCAAATTCCCTAAGTCGTCCTGAAGTTGTTTGGGAGAAATGTTGGACACAATTGTCAGACGACATTTTGTATAAACAACGAAAAATATTAGGTTACCAAGGTATAAATTTATTATTTTACTTTAAATTTACATCGACAAAATAGGAGAATAAATTATAATATCTTAATACATTAACAAATTATGTTTTTAATAATGTATAGATTTGATCATGACTGAGGATGAAATAAAGAACCATGCATTGGTTGAGATTGAGAAACTATTAATAAGATGTGGGAAGAGTCTGCGTGATTATGCACAAATGCCACTTCCAGACATTGAGTGGGCATCCAGTTCAATAAATCAGATGGTGCAAGATGAGTTGAGATATGACAGAATAGAAATGCATGAAGAGCATACAAAATTGGTTTCCAATCTAACACCCGAACAACATGGTGTTTATAGCACAATAATCAGCGCTATAGACGCAAATTTAGGTAACATTTTCTTCGTTTACGGTTACGGAGGGACTGGAAAGACATTTGTCTGGAGAACATTATCAGCAGCATTAAGGTCAAAAGGAGATATAGTACTCAACGTTGCTTCAAGTGGTATAGCTTCGTTACTACTACCTGGGGGGAGAACTGCTCATTCAAGGTTTGCAATCCCACTAAACCCAAATGAGGATTCTACATGTAACATCAATCAAGGTAGCCAATTAGCTGAACTCATTATTAGATGCAAACTTATAATTTGGGATGAAGAGCCAATGATGCACAAACATTGCTTTGAAGCTTTGGATAGAAGTTTGCGTGATATATTGCGTTTCAATAACCCACAAGGGCTAGACGTACCTTTTGGAGGAAAAACAGTTGTGTTTGGTGGAGACTTCAGACAGATTTTACCAGTTATACCAAAAGGAACTAGGCAAGATATTGTGCATGCATCTTACCTATGGAGGTATTGCAAAGTCCTACGTTTAACAAAGAATATGAGACTCCAAAACTCATCCTCAAATAATGATTATGCACAACTGAAACAATTTTCTGAATGGATTGCGAAAATTGGAGATGGAAAAATTGAGGGGCAAACAGATGAATGTGAATACATAGAGATACCTGGACACATACTCATGCAGTATTCTACAGATCCCATTAAAGCAATTGTGGAAAACACGTATCCATCATTCTCAAGTATAATTGATGATCCATCGTACTTACAAAACAGGGCGATATTGGCACCAACACTTGACGTGGTACATTCTATAAATGAATATATGAGTTCTTTAAACACGTCTGAATGAAGTACATATTTGAGTTGTGATAGTACTTGCAAATCTGATTCTAATGTTGATATGTTAGCTGATGTTCACACTCCAGAATTTTTAAATGGAATCAACTGTTCAGGTGTACCCAATCATGCATTGACATTGAAAATTGGCACTCCAGTTATGCTCTTAAGGAACATTGACCACTCAATTGGTTTATGTAATGGCACAAGAATGGTAATTACTAAACTTGGAAACCATGTTCTGGAAGCAAGGGTATTGTCCGGAAGCAGTGCAGCTAAGAAAGTACTGATACCAAGAATGTCACTGACTCCATTAGACTTGAGGTTGCCCTTTAAATTTCAAAGAAGACAATTTCCATTAATTGTCTCATATGCAATGACGATTAATAAGAGTCAAGGACAATCGCTTTCTCATGTAGGCCTATTCTTGAAAAAACATGTCTTTAGTCATGGACAATTATATGTTGCAGTTTCCAAGGTCACTACTTCAGAGGGGTTGAAAATATTGATTTGTGACAGTGAAAGCACCAGAACAACTTCAATAGCAAACATTGCATACAATGAAGTTTTTCAGAATTTGTAAATATTCGACTTCATTCTAAAATAATATTTTAACATTATAGTTGTTATTAAATTTATTATCTTCTTTACTTTCTAAAGAAAATTTACTACAGTAGTAATGAAAATCATTATGTTTTAATTTTGAGTATTTTTAATTCCAGACTATTGTATAATTTTTTTTAACTTTTCAAACATATTTATTATACAAAAAAAAAACAATTATGGGAACAAAACTGTTTTAAATCAGGTAATTTAAAACAACATTAAAATACAGTTTGATTCCAATTATCTTTGCACATCTTAATGATTTTTAAAATTATTTACACTTTTTCCCATATTTATTTAGATAGTAATAAAATTACCTATCGAGACATATATTTTATTCATACTTTTACACTTCTCTTATCATTGAACAAATATACACTAAAAAATATGATAATTATTTATTGTTTATAATTTAACCTCTAATTTTTTTATTTAAATATCTAATACAAAAATATTATCCGTGCATCGCACGGGTAAAATACTAGTGAAAATAAAAATACGAGTTTTGCCTGGAGGCTTCCATTATTAAACAAAAAAAATTAAAATTCACTTTAAATTTGAGTCAATATGTTCATGGAAATAGAAAATTATACTAGTGTCCGCATGGACAGCTCAACGGGTCGTAGATGTGAAATTTATCACAAGAGATCAATGATTAAGTCTCATCAACAACAATGTGAAAGTAACCTCTTAAAATGAGGGGCTCCTTGTGCGCAGTGATCAAAAGCCTAGATTCTGTTGGCCAGTTGAGTCACTATGATTAATTACCTCTTCACAAATTGTCGGGTCAAAATGTGTGGTGGGCCATTTTATTTTTGTCAAATGAAAATTAGACCGGCATATTAGAAGGAAAAGAATATATAAGGTATCAAATCATTAAAACATTCCAAACTTTTGTACCAACTTTACCCAAAACATAGGGGGGTGGGGTGTAAGGAAACAGTCATCACTAAGGATATGATGATTGAATTTGTTACTGTGTTACATAAATAAACGAGGCATAATTCTCTGTAAATAAAATCTCTGCATTAATTGATTTGAAGAGAGAAATTAAAATTATTTATTGTGTGGCTAAAAATAAAATTATGCATTATTATCCATCCAGATGATGCAACGCAGAGATTTCTTCTGCTCCAGCAACTCAAATGCTTCATTAATGTCTTGAAATTTGACTTCATGTGTTTTGAAACCCTCCAAATTCAGCTCCTGCATTTATTTATCGTACCCGAAAACGATTTTACTGTGAGACGTGTAATCTTTTTTATGAATGTATAAAATAAAAATTACATTAAAAAGTATTATATGTTTTACGTTGGACGGTCTTACACAAGATTTACTCTAAGAAATATATCAAATAAATTAGAGGTTTTTGCAATTAAACTATTGGATTAAAAACAAAGTTACATTTTAATTAAAAAGTATTATATGTTTCACGTTGGACGGTCATACACAAGATTTACTCTAAGAAATATATCAAATAAATTAGGGGTTTTTGCAACTAAACCATTGGATTAAAAACATATGCAAATAGCATAAGGTTCCAGTTAATGATTAATTTTTTTGTGTACTATGAAGAGCACAAACAGTCAATACCGCATCTATTGAGACTCGAAAGTCGAACTCATGACTTTCAATTTTAGAGAATCACTTCGTGCCACTAGATTACAATGTCATTGGTTAGGTAATGATTATTCAGTTGTTGCATATGTGAAAATATTGATTATGACTCAAAACTATAATTCTAATATTGATTTATTGACCACTATGATTGATTGACTTTGGTCTTTGAATTTGAAATAGACCAAATATGGTTCTGAGTATTGAAAATATGACACATTTAGTAAATGTGTGACATTTAATTTTAATTTCAGAATAAAAATAATGTGCATTTTAATAATTGGAAATCAAAGTAAAATGATTTTAAACTAAAAAATTAAAGTGAAAAATAATAATACTCCGTATAACACTAAGGGTGAGTGAACCAAACTAGATTTAACTTTGTAAATTATATATAGAGATTCATTTGACATTTATCAAGTTTTATAAAAAAAAAATTCCACTCGAAGAAACAACAAAATAGCAAAATAAAATGAGAACCATATATTTGTCTGATTTGGAATGCATTGCGAAACTTACATTTTTCAGGTATTTTTCAGCAAGTTGGGGAATATCAGTTTTGGCATTGATTCCTCCAAAATTGCATCCGATGATGGTCTTTTCCGCTAAGAGCTCGTAAGGATTCACACTTATTGGCTTTCCGTGCATTTCTACTCCAAGTATTATTGTATATCCACCCTATAAATTATATACAACTCAAAAAAGTTAATTATGTTAATAAACAAGTTTTACATAGTTGAAGGAGTTAATACTCAATTTAGTCTCTCGATTATTAAAATTTTATCACTTGAGTCCTCGACTTTCAAATTTGCTCAATTTCATCTTCAACTATGCAATTGTTAATCAAAATGGTCCTAATCAAGACTATTTCGATTTAGACAAAGAACTATTTTAAATAAAAATTGAATAGTTGGGGATGAAATTGAGCAAATTTTGAAGTCGACAACCAAAATGGTGAAATCCTATTAGACAAGGGACCAAATTGGGTATTAACTCATAATTGAAAGAGTTAATACCCGATTTGATCTCTCAACTATTATGATTTTACCAATTTAGTCATCGACTTCCTAACTTGCTCAATTTCATCTTCAACTATGTAATTGTTAACCAAAATGGTCATAATCAAGACTATTTTAGTTTGAACAAAAGACTATTTTAGATAAAAATTACATAGTTGAATATGAAATTGAACAAATTTTGAAATTGATGATTAAAGTGATAAATTCTAATAGTCAATGAATCAAATCGGGTATTAACTCATAATTGGAGATAGAGAATATATCAATTTTAATAATGAGAAAGCCGGCAAGTATGGTTAAAGAAGATAACATAAAATACCTGACGTGAGCTTGCAAAAGCATCTTCCATCAAGGATGCTAATCCAATGCACTCGAAGCTATAATCAACGCCTCCATCCGTCATTTTTTTAATGGCCTATAAATTTAATTAAGGTAAAGGTTAGATTTATTTAATTACTAAATAAAATAAAAGAAAAAAAAATTATATTTTTGACCTCTTAATTGTACATTTTTAAATTATAAATGTAATTTATCTATTTTAATTTGTACAAATATCACTTTTTTAATTGCTAAACAAGTTATAAATTTAATCTATTGATTAATTTAAGACTAAGGGGTGTTTGGCAAATAGCTGTAACGGATTGGATTAGTGGGTTTGACTAGCTAATAGCATTAGCTAGTTGTAAAAACATGTTTGGTAAATTAGTTGTTAGCTGATGGCTGATTACATACAAAATGATTTCTAAAAGTATAATTTATTTTCTCAAAAAGCTAATAAAAAATGTATTTTTTGAATTTTAGCGTTTTGGAGCAATAAAGCTATTTAAAAAGTTGAATAACCAAACACTCGTATTGATTATTTAACCAAGTTCAACGGCTAATAGTGGTCAAACAAATCAAAATTAATTGATAAGCTAACTATGTTATCAAACAGTGCCTAAGACATCGAGTTTTGTTTGTAAATAGGGTTATGTTTTATTTATTTAGGAAAAATTGTAATTTTTGCCCCTTCATAATATGTCAATTATCAATGTCACCCCTGAATTATTAGTGGTGTAAATGTTGCCCCTCAATTTTCAAAAACAGTACATATATTGCCCCTCCCGTACCAAAGAAGGGGTAATATTTAGACCACGAGAGGGACAATATATGTACCCTTTTTGAAAATTGAGGGACAACATTTACACCACTAATAATTCAGGGGTGACATTGATAATTGGCATATTATGGAGGGGCATAAATTACAATTTTCCCATTTATTTATTTTATAAAATTTGATACAAATGGATCTTGACACCTCAATTTATAACCCTTTTAACAAATAAAGGACCATATTGGTAAAAATTGAAAGGGTGAGGCTAAATTTAACTCTAGAACAATTAAGTGACAAAGAATATAAGAACATATACTATAATGTAATAGGGCCAATTGTATTAACAAAATTGACCAAAAATATTTTTAAAAAATAAAATAAAATATCATCTTAACTATTATTTTAATATCGAATTCGGAACAGTTTTACGAAGATGTAAGCATAAATTCAATAATGAAAGATGCATCTAACCTCTGTTACTGAACTTTCCCCACAAGTTTTTGGATTAATAAAATCTGTAAGTCCAAACTTCTTCCCTGCTCATTGAACAAATAATAAATAAATAAATAAATAATATATTATTTAGTGTCTTCTAATAAATATTTTGTAATACATACCAAGTTCAAATTTGTCTGGATTCAAATCAACACCTATTATTTTTGAAGCTCCCCTTAGCCTTGCACCTTCTGCAACCTATTAATAGTTTGAAACGAGTAATTAATGACTAAACTTTATTCTAATCCCAAAAGGTTGAATCCCCAACTTCAAGGGTCCCACGCCCCGGTCCAACAAAATATTTGAAAGGATGTAAATCATGGTAACTCAATTGAACACAGAGACTAGACATTTGCTCAACTAAACTTTATTATGAATTTCTTATTTGTGGTGATATTATAAAGGGAAAATGACACTTTTTCCCCCTATGTTATATGCTTATAGCACTTTTCCCTCCTGTGTTATTAAAGCAGCTGTTTTCCCCCCTCATTTATTTTAAAAGTAGTAGTTTTCTCCCTTGTAATGTTAAATTGACATTTTTGCCCTTAAAAATAACTATTTCATTTATTTTTATTATCCAATCAATTGTTACTAATATATATGGAAGATCACAGTTCGATACGAACCTAATCGAACACTGTAGCAATTGAACTTAAATAGTATAGACGGTTACAGTTACGATTCAGAATCGAAAAAATAAAATAAAATAATTGTTAAATTTAGACTATTTTAAAATAAGAAATAAAATTATAAAAATAAATAAATACATAAGTTTTGATTGGCGGTTCAAAATCGAAATTAGAACCGAACCGTACCGATTTATCAAAATAAGTGTTTGATCATTTTCACTATATATGACTGTGGCTAAGTTCCGGTTCACGGTTCAACAATTATTTAATTTTAAATTTTTCGGTTCTGAATCGTAACCAGAACCGTCCATACTATTTCGGTATGATTGTTACAGTGTTTGGTTAGGTTCGAACGGAATCGTGATCATCCATACATATAAATAATAATTTGTTGGAGAAGAAAAATAAATGAAATAATTATTTTTAAGGGTAACAATGGCAATTTAACATTTCAGGGGGGGAAATTGTCACTTTAATAACACAGGGGGGAAAAGTGCTATATGCACATAACATAGGGGAAAAAAGTGCCATTTACGTCTTGTTATTTTAATAATTTTTACTAAAATATAGTCAAGATTTGAAATATATATATATATATATATATATAAAATTATCCAAAAAAAAAAAAAAAGAAACTCAAATTACCGCAAGTCCTACAGCACCGAGTCCAAAAATTGCAACCGTAGAACCTTTTTCAATCTTTGCAGTTTTCCACGCTGCTCCTACACCTGTATATACACCGACATCAATAATTAATGTTTTTTTAATAATTAAATTTAAATTTATCTTCTGATGATGAAAATAATAATAAGTTTTTCAAGAATATTTGTCAATCTGTTGTTAGTTGATAGTTAATAATACTAGTTATTTTGACCAGTTAATAATAGTAGCAATTTGTATGATAGTGTTTGATAAATTAATTATTTATTATTAGTGAGTAACATTAAATGGCATGAATTTATTATTTTATTTATTAAATTATACTGAAATTATTTTTAATTTTAGATAAAATAAGTTATTATTATCACTATTGTGTATTTGTGGTTGTTGTTATTGTTATTATTATTTTAATTTTTTTTTTTGTTTTTATTAATAATAATAATTCAATATTAAAAATATAAATTTAAAAAATAATAAATAAATTGTTTCTAGGTAGTGGGATACTGGGA
>NC_044931.1:670909-671906 GCF_003576645.1 Ipomoea triloba | reverse complement strand
TAACTTCCTAATCTATGATTTTTGAATTTATGTTGTGGTTCCCATTATATTATTTCATAACATCCTTTATGAACATATTTTCTATGGCACAAGGATATTAGTCATGACAAATGCAGTAAAGTTAATTGATATTGACACAAAAATTGTGGGCTGGAGTTGTACATTTCATGTCATTAAGAAAAACGAACCAAAAAACGCTATTGGAACACCTGAGAAAAAGCATATACTCATCGTACTTTAGGATGAAACAGTAAGTAAATAGTAAAATTTTTCTCCCTTCTTTATTATTATTATTATTATTATTTTTATCATTATTATTATTATTGAGATGCTCTCATTCACCACCAACATCATTGTAAATGATATATCTGAATGCAAGGAACTTGGGTTCAATCAATAGTGTTTGATAATGACATTGGAATGTATGATATCACTTTACAAACCAACAAATCACAAATACAATTACACATGGATTTTAAATGTTCAAGGGTGTTCAAACAAGTGACAATGATGACACGTCATTTGCTCTCATGTAAGTGGTCTATTTGTTTCTACTTACTTTAGTTGCAATTTAACTATTTACGATTTCGTTATGTTTTATTAAATATATGAGCATCGAGACTATTTCTTTGATTTTTATTAATTAACATTTTTTTCTCTCTCATTATTATATGACTACTTTAACCAATTAAAGAACACTAATTTAAAAATATGCATTGGGCATTAGTTTAATCGTGCAACGCACGTGTGATAACTAGTCTTTTATATAAACTTCGAAAGTACTAAGGATAAGACTATCAATCTTAGTTCGAACCCAATGAGTTAACCTGATAAAATCGAAATCGACCATTCAATGGCCCGAATGCTCTAGCCCGATAAAAAACATTAGTCTGATGAACCTATTGTTAGGAACATCATGTAATAGGTTTTGATGATACCAACTGATAAGTAGAAATCCCCAAGTCTCGATACATAGGCAAAACGCTGTAAGTTCGAC
>NC_044931.1:669602-669909 GCF_003576645.1 Ipomoea triloba | reverse complement strand
GTTAGTGACCTGTAATACCAGGTAAATGTAAATATCACTTTTTTTGCATAAAATGTGTCAAATAGGCCATGGAAATTTACCTGAAAAATAAATTAGGACTCAAACTTTTTAAAGTTGCAATTATATAAATAAAAATGTCAATTTAGTTTATCAGGACATAATTACCTGTTAGTGACCCGTAATAACAAGTAAATGTAAATGACACTATTTTTTGCATAAAATGTGTCAAATAGGCCATAAAACTTTACCTGAAAAATCAATTAGGCCCTCAAACTTTTTAAAGTTGCAATTAGGCACATAAACATGT
>NC_044931.1:669032-669406 GCF_003576645.1 Ipomoea triloba | reverse complement strand
GCTATCAACCTTTACCTGAAAAATTAATCAGGCTCTCAACCTATTTAAAGTTGCAATTATATAAATAAAAATGTCACTTTAGTTTATCAGGGCATAATTACCTGTTAGGAACCCGTAATAACAGGTAAATGTAAATGTTATTTTTTTGCATAAAATGTGTCAAATAGGACATCGAACATTGCCTGAAAAATCAATTATGCGCTAAAACTTTTTAAAGTTGCAATTAGGCACGTAAACATGTGAATTTAGTTCATCAAGGCATAATTATTTGTTAGTTACCTGTAATACCAAGTAATGTAAATATCACTTTTTTTGCATAAAATGCGTCAAATAGGCCATGGAAATTTACCTGAAAAATAAATTAGGCCTCAAAC
>NC_044931.1:667342-668032 GCF_003576645.1 Ipomoea triloba | reverse complement strand
ACTCAAAGCAAAAGAAATCATGATGAAGAGGTTTGACAAAAGTAAAACAAAAGTAATCAATTAAAGAAAAAAGGAGATGGATGTCCTATCTAGGTCTTATGTTTAATACTACTACATGGTGTTCTAGGTAATGAACCTAGGTATATATCAAGGGAGCCCACGGCACCATCACCGAGTGGCGTCACACTTCGGACTCCCAATGCCTCAGTCGGTTGGCGCATTTTAAACAAACACTTAGTCTACCACTTCTCCCCGGCCTCGTAATCCCGGACCAAGGGTGGGGATGTGGCCGATTAGGACTCTTATAGGCCCGATATCTCGCAAACTATACTTCCCCTAACTTTACTACCTATCGTGGTCGTAAATTGAAGAAAATCAAGATAAACATCAACCCTAGAAGATTTGTCATTTTTTGCCATGTAGTGGAAGTCTTTTGATCTCCTTGAGATTTATGTATATTAGTGGTGTTGTAGTTTTGATGTTTTGGTTTTAGTGGGAGGTGTGGATAGTGATAAAACGGAGAAGAAGATCCTCGAGTGTCGTATTCTCAGAGATGGAAAATTGGAACCAAATCAAGCGTGTGACATTTATGAAAGAGACAAGAGTTACAAGATTCACTCAAAGCAAAAAAAATCATGATGAAGAGGTTTGACAAAAGTAAAACAAAAGTATTCAATTAAAGAAAGAAAA
>NC_044931.1:657410-666342 GCF_003576645.1 Ipomoea triloba | reverse complement strand
AAGGGAGTGTGAAAAGAAGTTATAAGGATGGTGTTTTGGTTAGGCCGGAATCCTGATAATGGAGTCGGCACTCGGTCAACCGTGCCTCTCTGAAAAGAGAGTGTTAAAAAAGAAGTCATAAGGATGGCGTTTTGGTTAGGCCGGAGTCCTGAAAATGGAGTCGGCACTCGGTCAACCGTGCCTCCCTGAAAAAGGGAGTGTGAAAAGAAGTTAAAAGGATGGCGTTTTGGTTAGGCCGGAGTCTTGATAATGGAGTCGGCACTCGGTCAACCGTGCCTCCCTGAAAAGGGAGTGTGAAAAGAAGTAATAAGGATGGCGTTTTGGTTAGGCTGGAGTCCTGAAAATGGAGCCGGTACTCGGTCAACAGTGCCTCCCTGAAAAGGGAGTGTGAAAAGAAGTTATAAGGATGGTGTTTTGGTTAGGCCGGAGTCTTGATAATGGAGTCGGCACTCGGTCAACCGTCCCTCCCTGAAAAGGGAGTGTGAAAAGAAGTTATAAGGATGGTGTTTTGGTTAGACCGGAGTCCTGAAAATGGAGTCGGAACTCGGTCAACCGTGCCTCCCTAAAAAGGGAGTGTGAAAAGAAGTCATTAGGATGGTGTTTTGGTTAGGCTGGAGTTCTGAAAATGGAGTCGGCACTCGGTCAACCGTGCCTCCCTGAAAAGGGAGTGTGAAAAGAAGTCATAAGGATGGTGTTTTGGTTAGGCCGGAGTCTTGAAAATGGAGTCGGCACTCGGTCAACTGTGCCTCCCTGAAAAGGGAGTGTGAAAAGAAGTTATAAAGATGGTGTTTTGGTTAGGCCGGAGTCCTGAAAATGGAGTCGGCACTCGGTCAACCGTGCCTCCCTGAAAAAGGGAGTGTGAAAAGAAGTTAAAAGGATGGCGTTTTGGTTAGGCCGGAGTCTTGATAATGGAGTCGGCACTCGGTCAACCGTGCCTCCCTGAAAAAGGGAGTGTGAAAAGAAGTTAAAAGGATGGCGTTTTGGTTAGGCCGGAGTCTTGATAATGGAGTCGGCACTCGGTCAACCGTGCCTCCCTGAAAAGGGAGTGTGAAAAGAAGTCATAAGGATGGTGTTTTGGTTAGGCCGGAGTCTTGAAAATGGAGTCGGCACTCGGTCAACTGTGCCTCCCTGAAAAGGGAGTGTGAAAAGAAGTTATAAAGATGGTGTTTTGGTTAGGCCGGAGTCCTGAAAATGGAGTCGGCACTCGGTAAACCGTGCCTCCCTGAAAAGGGAGTGTGAAAAGAAGTTATAAGGATGGCGTTTTGGTTAGGCCGGAGTCCTGAAAATGGAGTCGGCACTCGGTCAACCGTGCCTCCCTGAAAAGGGAGTGTGAAAAGAAGTTATAAGGATGGCGTTTTGGTTAGGCCGGAGTCTTGAAAATGGAGTCGGCACTCGGTCAACTGTGCCTCTCTGAAAAGGGAGTGTGAAAAGAAGTTAAAAGGATGGCGTTTTAGTTAGGCCGGAGTCTTGATAATGGAGTCGGCACTCGGTCAACCGTGCCTCCCTGAGAAGGGAGTGTGAAAAGAAGTTATAAGGATGGCGTTTTGGTTAGGCCGGAGTCTTGAAAATGGAGTCGGCACTCGGTCAACTGTGCCTCTCTGAAAAGGGAGTGTGAAAAGAAGTTAAAAGGATGGCGTTTTAGTTAGGCCGGAGTCTTGATAATGGAGTCGGCACTCGGTCAACCGTGCCTCCCTGAGAAGGGAGTGTGAAAAGAAGTTATAAGGATGGCGTTTTGGTTAGGCCGGAGTCTTGAAAATGGAGTCGGCACTCGGTCAACTGTGCCTCTCTGAAAAGGGAGTGTGAAAAGAAGTTAAAAGGATGGCGTTTTAGTTAGGCCGGAGTCTTGATAATGGAGTCGGCACTCGGTCAACCGTGCCTCCCTGAGAAGGGAGTGTGAAAAGAAGTTATAAGGATGGCGTTTTGGTTAGGCCGGAGTCTTGAAAATGGAGTCGGCACTCGGTCAACTGTGCCTCTCTGAAAAGGGAGTGTGAAAAGAAGTTAAAAGGATGGCGTTTTAGTTAGGCCGGAGTCTTGATAATGGAGTCGGCACTCGGTCAACCGTGCCTCCCTGAGAAGGGAGTGTGAAAAGAAGTTATAAGGATGGCGTTTTGGTTAGGCCGGAGTCTTGAAAATGGAGTCGGCACTCGGTCAACTGTGCCTCTCTGAAAAGGGAGTGTGAAAAGAAGTTAAAAGGATGGCGTTTTAGTTAGGCCGGAGTCTTGATAATGGAGTCGGCACTCGGTCAACCGTGCCTCCCTGAGAAGGGAGTGTGAAAAGAAGTTATAAGGATGGCGTTTTGGTTAGGCCGGAGTCTTGAAAATGGAGTCGGCACTCGGTCAACTGTGCCTCTCTGAAAAGGGAGTGTGAAAAGAAGTTAAAAGGATGGCGTTTTAGTTAGGCCGGAGTCTTGATAATGGAGTCGGCACTCGGTCAACCGTGCCTCCCTGAGAAGGGAGTGTGAAAAGAAGTTATAAGGATGGCGTTTTGGTTAGGCCGGAGTCTTGAAAATGGAGTCGGCACTCGGTCAACTGTGCCTCTCTGAAAAGGGAGTGTGAAAAGAAGTTAAAAGGATGGCGTTTTAGTTAGGCCGGAGTCTTGATAATGGAGTCGGCACTCGGTCAACCGTGCCTCCCTGAGAAGGGAGTGTGAAAAGAAGTTATAAGGATGGCGTTTTGGTTAGGCCGGAGTCTTGAAAATGGAGTCGGCACTCGGTCAACTGTGCCTCTCTGAAAAGGGAGTGTGAAAAGAAGTTAAAAGGATGGCGTTTTAGTTAGGCCGGAGTCTTGATAATGGAGTCGGCACTCGGTCAACCGTGCCTCCCTGAGAAGGGAGTGTGAAAAGAAGTTATAAGGATGGCGTTTTGGTTAGGCCGGAGTCTTGAAAATGGAGTCGGCACTCGGTCAACTGTGCCTCTCTGAAAAGGGAGTGTGAAAAGAAGTTAAAAGGATGGCGTTTTAGTTAGGCCGGAGTCTTGATAATGGAGTCGGCACTCGGTCAACCGTGCCTCCCTGAGAAGGGAGTGTGAAAAGAAGTTATAAGGATGGCGTTTTGGTTAGGCCGGAGTCTTGAAAATGGAGTCGGCACTCGGTCAACTGTGCCTCTCTGAAAAGGGAGTGTGAAAAGAAGTTAAAAGGATGGCGTTTTAGTTAGGCCGGAGTCTTGATAATGGAGTCGGCACTCGGTCAACCGTGCCTCCCTGAGAAGGGAGTGTGAAAAGAAGTTATAAGGATGGCGTTTTGGTTAGGCCGGAGTCTTGAAAATGGAGTCGGCACTCGGTCAACTGTGCCTCTCTGAAAAGGGAGTGTGAAAAGAAGTTAAAAGGATGGCGTTTTAGTTAGGCCGGAGTCTTGATAATGGAGTCGGCACTCGGTCAACCGTGCCTCCCTGAGAAGGGAGTGTGAAAAGAAGTTATAAGGATGGCGTTTTGGTTAGGCCGGAGTCTTGAAAATGGAGTCGGCACTCGGTCAACTGTGCCTCTCTGAAAAGGGAGTGTGAAAAGAAGTTAAAAGGATGGCGTTTTAGTTAGGCCGGAGTCTTGATAATGGAGTCGGCACTCGGTCAACCGTGCCTCCCTGAGAAGGGAGTGTGAAAAGAAGTTATAAGGATGGCGTTTTGGTTAGGCCGGAGTCTTGAAAATGGAGTCGGCACTCGGTCAACTGTGCCTCTCTGAAAAGGGAGTGTGAAAAGAAGTTAAAAGGATGGCGTTTTAGTTAGGCCGGAGTCTTGATAATGGAGTCGGCACTCGGTCAACCGTGCCTCCCTGAGAAGGGAGTGTGAAAAGAAGTTATAAGGATGGCGTTTTGGTTAGGCCGGAGTCTTGAAAATGGAGTCGGCACTCGGTCAACTGTGCCTCTCTGAAAAGGGAGTGTGAAAAGAAGTTAAAAGGATGGCGTTTTAGTTAGGCCGGAGTCTTGATAATGGAGTCGGCACTCGGTCAACCGTGCCTCCCTGAGAAGGGAGTGTGAAAAGAAGTTATAAGGATGGCGTTTTGGTTAGGCCGGAGTCTTGAAAATGGAGTCGGCACTCGGTCAACTGTGCCTCTCTGAAAAGGGAGTGTGAAAAGAAGTTAAAAGGATGGCGTTTTAGTTAGGCCGGAGTCTTGATAATGGAGTCGGCACTCGGTCAACCGTGCCTCCCTGAGAAGGGAGTGTGAAAAGAAGTTATAAGGATGGCGTTTTGGTTAGGCCGGAGTCTTGAAAATGGAGTCGGCACTCGGTCAACTGTGCCTCTCTGAAAAGGGAGTGTGAAAAGAAGTTAAAAGGATGGCGTTTTAGTTAGGCCGGAGTCTTGATAATGGAGTCGGCACTCGGTCAACCGTGCCTCCCTGAGAAGGGAGTGTGAAAAGAAGTTATAAGGATGGCGTTTTGGTTAGGCCGGAGTCTTGAAAATGGAGTCGGCACTCGGTCAACTGTGCCTCTCTGAAAAGGGAGTGTGAAAAGAAGTTAAAAGGATGGCGTTTTAGTTAGGCCGGAGTCTTGATAATGGAGTCGGCACTCGGTCAACCGTGCCTCCCTGAGAAGGGAGTGTGAAAAGAAGTTATAAGGATGGCGTTTTGGTTAGGCCGGAGTCTTGAAAATGGAGTCGGCACTCGGTCAACTGTGCCTCTCTGAAAAGGGAGTGTGAAAAGAAGTTAAAAGGATGGCGTTTTAGTTAGGCCGGAGTCTTGATAATGGAGTCGGCACTCGGTCAACCGTGCCTCCCTGAGAAGGGAGTGTGAAAAGAAGTTATAAGGATGGCGTTTTGGTTAGGCCGGAGTCTTGAAAATGGAGTCGGCACTCGGTCAACTGTGCCTCTCTGAAAAGGGAGTGTGAAAAGAAGTTAAAAGGATGGCGTTTTAGTTAGGCCGGAGTCTTGATAATGGAGTCGGCACTCGGTCAACCGTGCCTCCCTGAGAAGGGAGTGTGAAAAGAAGTTATAAGGATGGCGTTTTGGTTAGGCCGGAGTCTTGAAAATGGAGTCGGCACTCGGTCAACTGTGCCTCTCTGAAAAGGGAGTGTGAAAAGAAGTTAAAAGGATGGCGTTTTAGTTAGGCCGGAGTCTTGATAATGGAGTCGGCACTCGGTCAACCGTGCCTCCCTGAGAAGGGAGTGTGAAAAGAAGTTATAAGGATGGCGTTTTGGTTAGGCCGGAGTCTTGAAAATGGAGTCGGCACTCGGTCAACTGTGCCTCTCTGAAAAGGGAGTGTGAAAAGAAGTTAAAAGGATGGCGTTTTAGTTAGGCCGGAGTCTTGATAATGGAGTCGGCACTCGGTCAACCGTGCCTCCCTGAGAAGGGAGTGTGAAAAGAAGTTATAAGGATGGCGTTTTGGTTAGGCCGGAGTCTTGAAAATGGAGTCGGCACTCGGTCAACTGTGCCTCTCTGAAAAGGGAGTGTGAAAAGAAGTTAAAAGGATGGCGTTTTAGTTAGGCCGGAGTCTTGATAATGGAGTCGGCACTCGGTCAACCGTGCCTCCCTGAGAAGGGAGTGTGAAAAGAAGTTATAAGGATGGCGTTTTGGTTAGGCCGGAGTCTTGAAAATGGAGTCGGCACTCGGTCAACTGTGCCTCTCTGAAAAGGGAGTGTGAAAAGAAGTTAAAAGGATGGCGTTTTAGTTAGGCCGGAGTCTTGATAATGGAGTCGGCACTCGGTCAACCGTGCCTCCCTGAAAAGGGAGTGTGAAAAGAAGTTATAAGGATGGCGTTTTGGTTAGGCCGGAGTCTTGAAAATGGAGTCGGCACTCGGTCAACTGTGCCTCTCTGAAAAGGGAGTGTGAAAAGAAGTTAAAAGGATGGCGTTTTAGTTAGGCCGGAGTCTTGATAATGGAGTCGGCACTCGGTCAACCGTGCCTCCATGAAAAGGGAGTGGGAAAAGAAGTGATAAGGATGGTGTTTTGGTTAGGCCGGAGTACTGCAAATGTAGTCGGTACTCGGTCAACCGTGCCTCCCTGAAAAGGGAGTGTGAAAAGAAGTCAAAAGGATGGCGTTTTGGTTAGGCCGGAGTCCTGAAAATGGAGTCGGCACTCGGACAACCGTGCCTCCAGGAAAAGGGAGTGTGAAAAGAAGTCATAAGGATGGTGTTTTGGTTAGGCCGGAGTCTTGAAAATGGAGTCGGCACTCGGTCAACCGTGCCTCCCTGAAAAGGGAGTGTGAAAAGAAGTTATAAGGATGGCGTTTTGGTTAGGCCGGAGTCCTGAAAATGGAGTCGGCACTCGGTCAACCGTGCCTCCCTGAAAAGGGAGTGTGAAAAGAAGTTATAAGGATGGCGGTTTGGTTAGGCCGGAGTCCTGAAAATGGAGTCGGCACTCGGTCAACCGTGCCTCCCTGAAAAGGGAGTGTGAAAAGAAGTTATAAGGATGGCGTTTTGGTTAGGCCGGAGTCCTGAAAATGGAGTCGGCACTCGGTCAACCGTGCCTCCCTAAAAAGGGAGTGTGAAAAGAAGTCATTAGGATGGTGTTTTGGTTAGGCTGGAATCCTGAAAATGGAGTCGGCACTCGGTCAACCGTGCCTCCATGAAAAGGGAGTGTGAAAAGAAGTCATAAGGATGGTGTTTTGGTTAGGCCGGAGTCCTGAAAATGGAGTCGGCACTCGGTCAACCGTGCCTCCCTGAAAAGGGAGTGTGAAAAGAAGTCATAAGGATGGTGTTTTGGTTAGGCCGGAGTCCCGAAAATGGAGTCGACATTCGGTCAACCGTGCCTCCCTGAAAAGGGAGTGTAAAAAGAAGTTATAAGGATGGTGTTTTGATTAGGCCGGAGTCCTGAAAATGGAGTCGGCACACGGTCAACCATGCCTCCCTGAAAAGGGAGTGTGAAAAGAAGTAATAAGGATGGCGTTTTGGTTAGGCCGGAGTACTGCAAATGGAGTCGGCACTCGCTCAACCGTGCCTCCCTGAAAAGGGAGCGTGAAAAGAAGTTATAAAGATGGCGTTTTGGTTAGGCCGGAGTACTGCAAATGGAGTCGGCACTCGCTCAACCGTGCCTCCCTGAAAAGGGAGCGTGAAAAGAAGTTATAAAGATGGCGTTTTGGTTAGGCCGGAGTACTGCAAATGGAGTCGGCACTCGCTCAACCGTGCCTCCCTGAAAAGGGAGCGTGAAAAGAAGTTATAAAGATGGCGTTTTGGTTAGGCCGGAGTACTGCAAATGGAGTCGGCACTCGCTCAACCGTGCCTCCCTGAAAAGGGAGCGTGAAAAGAAGTTATAAAGATGGCGTTTTGGTTAGGCCGGAGTACTGCAAATGGAGTCGGCACTCGCTCAACCGTGCCTCCCTGAAAAGGGAGCGTGAAAAGAAGTTATAAAGATGGCGTTTTGGTTAGGCCGGAGTACTGCAAATGGAGTCGGCACTCGCTCAACCGTGCCTCCCTGAAAAGGGAGCGTGAAAAGAAGTTATAAAGATGGCGTTTTGGTTAGGCCGGAGTACTGCAAATGGAGTCGGCACTCGCTCAACCGTGCCTCCCTGAAAAGGGAGCGTGAAAAGAAGTTATAAAGATGGCGTTTTGGTTAGGCCGGAGTACTGCAAATGGAGTCGGCACTCGCTCAACCGTGCCTCCCTGAAAAGGGAGCGTGAAAAGAAGTTATAAAGATGGCGTTTTGGTTAGGCCGGAGTACTGCAAATGGAGTCGGCACTCGCTCAACCGTGCCTCCCTGAAAAGGGAGCGTGAAAAGAAGTTATAAAGATGGCGTTTTGGTTAGGCCGGAGTACTGCAAATGGAGTCGGCACTCGCTCAACCGTGCCTCCCTGAAAAGGGAGCGTGAAAAGAAGTTATAAAGATGGCGTTTTGGTTAGGCCGGAGTACTGCAAATGGAGTCGGCACTCGCTCAACCGTGCCTCCCTGAAAAGGGAGCGTGAAAAGAAGTTATAAAGATGGCGTTTTGGTTAGGCCGGAGTACTGCAAATGGAGTCGGCACTCGCTCAACCGTGCCTCCCTGAAAAGGGAGCGTGAAAAGAAGTTATAAAGATGGCGTTTTGGTTAGGCCGGAGTACTGCAAATGGAGTCGGCACTCGCTCAACCGTGCCTCCCTGAAAAGGGAGCGTGAAAAGAAGTTATAAAGATGGCGTTTTGGTTAGGCCGGAGTACTGCAAATGGAGTCGGCACTCGCTCAACCGTGCCTCCCTGAAAAGGGAGCGTGAAAAGAAGTTATAAAGATGGCGTTTTGGTTAGGCCGGAGTACTGCAAATGGAGTCGGCACTCGCTCAACCGTGCCTCCCTGAAAAGGGAGCGTGAAAAGAAGTTATAAAGATGGCGTTTTGGTTAGGCCGGAGTACTGCAAATGGAGTCGGCACTCGCTCAACCGTGCCTCCCTGAAAAGGGAGCGTGAAAAGAAGTTATAAAGATGGCGTTTTGGTTAGGCCGGAGTACTGCAAATGGAGTCGGCACTCGCTCAACCGTGCCTCCCTGAAAAGGGAGCGTGAAAAGAAGTTATAAAGATGGCGTTTTGGTTAGGCCGGAGTACTGCAAATGGAGTCGGCACTCGCTCAACCGTGCCTCCCTGAAAAGGGAGCGTGAAAAGAAGTTATAAAGATGGCGTTTTGGTTAGGCCGGAGTACTGCAAATGGAGTCGGCACTCGCTCAACCGTGCCTCCCTGAAAAGGGAGCGTGAAAAGAAGTTATAAAGATGGCGTTTTGGTTAGGCCGGAGTACTGCAAATGGAGTCGGCACTCGGTCAACCGTGCCTCCCTGAAAAGGGAGGGTGAAAAGAAGTCATAAGGATGGCGTTTTGGTTAGGCCGGAGTCCTGAAAATGGAGTCGGCACTCGGTCAACTGTGCCTCCCTGAAAAGGGAGTGTGAAAAGAAGTTATAAGGATTGCGTTTTGGTTAGGCCGGAGTCCTGAAAATGGAGTCGGCACTCAGTCAACCGTGCCTCCCTGAAAAGGGAGTGTGATAAGAAGTTAAAAGGATGGCGTTTTAGTTAGGCCGGAGTCTTGATAATGGAGTCGGCACTCGGTCAACCGTGCCTCCCT